>NC_085973.1:16446544-16754332 GCF_910591565.1 Cydia splendana
GCCGTGGTCGAAATCGGCCGGGAAAGTATACTAAGACTCCACTGTCCGTCTGTCCGTCCGTCTGTCTGTCTGTCTATCACCAGGTCTGTAAGCCATGAACCGTGATAGCTAGACAGTTGAAATTTTCATAGATGATGTATTTCTGTTGCCGCTATAACAACAAATACAAAAAACCGTACTTTTTTGTATTTGTTGTTATAGCGGCAAATCCCTCCCTCGGTGTGCAAGTCCGACTCGCACTTGTCCGGTTTTTTAGAGTTCTTCTCTGACACGGCTAACTGCACTGACGTTATTGCTGCAGCATTGTTGCCGACTGTATTTCTGCAAATAATGATAATTAAATATCCATTCAGGACATCAATATTGAATTTTGTCTTTTTTTATTTTTCTTCATAGCATTGTCCCTGCTGTTTGCCACTGCACATGGGAGCTTGGGGTCCGCTTGGCATGTAATCCCAGGAATTGGCATAGCCTCTCTAGCTGTAGCAAGGCCCAACATTACGGCAAGGTGTCAAAAATATAATTTTATCAAGACAGTGATAGTGACGTTTTTTACATTGATTTCGATATTTCCTATAGTATCTCTGTACAGCGATGCTGCTTATTTCTGCAAGAAATATCAAAATCAATGTCGATATTGCTGGTTATTTGATATCTCCTGCAGATAGACTATTATACCCTTCATAGATATAGGTAATCTCGTTGCCAGGATTAAACGCTAGCAATTTGCTCTCCTATACAGCCTTGTGAATCTCAAAGTGCATTTGCCTATAGAAAGCTTAAGTGATTTCTCGAAATAGCAGGTAATTATTAAATTATTTTATAACTCTGGCTCAAATATTTGTGATGAACACACAAATAAATGCCCCTACCAGGATTCGAACCCGGGACCTCCTGCTTCGTAGGCAGGGTCACTACCGACTAGGCTAGGTCGTTAAATTTTTAGCTTAATAATCCAGTACTGTAGGTCTTACGTAATCGGTGGCTTACAATGCTCATGTTAGGTAGTGACAGATCGCTCTCAACGGAATTAATTATTCCGCTTGACACTGTATCTGTTCGGCTTAGGATCGAGTTGTTTGTCAACGTCGCGTGGTGGTGGCATGAATGGCTTCAAGTCACTTCATAAATTAGGCAAGTTGTGGCGTATGTGATTCCATCAATACAATTACAGTGTCGAATACATAAAATACTAGCGACCCGCCCCGGCTTCGCAAAACCTTAACAAATTGTATACCTAAACCTTTCCCATGAATCACTCTATTGGTAGGTGAAACCCGCATGAAAACCCGTTTAGTAGTTTTTGAGCTTATCGCATACATACACACAAACATACAGACGCGGTGGGGGACTTTGTTTTATAAAGTATACACTGATGATTAGTGATCTTACAGGCCAATTCGAACGTGCACTGACATCAAACCGATATTACAATCATAAATGCAAATAGTTTTGAGAATCATCGTATTATTTTTTTTCGCCGGTGCTTAGGGTCGCAGAGAGACCCAAGATCACCCCCGTCCAAGATCACCGCCTTCTGTATTTTACATACTGCACATAGGTAGGCTATCCTTTAGCATTTTGATGGTAGATAACATATTTGAGTTTAATCAGTCAATTTCAGTACACCCAACTTCATGTCCACCAGACTTGGACTTTTGTTTGAATTTTAATATCTATGCAGCCAACTCCTTACTTATTAATATTGAGACGGGTTTTACTGATTCCTGATACTCAACTTTACAACAAACATCAAACTACCGATATCTAATTATTATTGTCGTTTCTGTATATTATTTGTTTCTGGTGGCGTCATTTTTTTTAGTTATTGCAGCGCTCATTTTAGCAAAAGCGATAGTAATCGCATTATCTAAAAATTTTATGGTACCTACATATCACGTGATAATATGTGTTCATATTACAGACCAGTTAAAACCCCAATCTCATTCCAATGTACATAAAACTATACAATTTAAAAGAAATTAAATATTTATATTGAGGAAGAATTTTCTGCTGCTTTATATGTAGGTGTATATACCTACTCTCGAAATTAGGTAACCCAAATTTAACCCTGTTTGTTTTGTTACGAAACAGGAAACGTCAATACACACGCTTCCATTACCTATACAAAGAGTTTACAATATCGTCGTGAACAACCAAGTTCACAGTTTATGCTTACAATTTAAATTGAATTTGCACGTGTCACAAGTTTCTAAGGCGGTTGTAACATTGGTGTCAAACTAAAATTGGAAGGAACTCGACTCATTTGAGTCTAAATTTGTAGAATTGACTCGTTTTTACGCGACTCTGCTGGGCTTTAAAACCTCCCGACTCGAGTCCTTTATTGAGTTTATTTAGCGCAAATTAAAAGGACTCAAACCTTCGCTTAAAGATTTTTAAGATGTTGTAGGTTTATATTCAAATTCAAAAGGGAAGCGCTGATGGCCTAGCGGTAAGAGCGTGCGACTTTCAATCCGGAGGTCGCGGGTTCGAACCCCGGCTCGTACCAATGAGTTTTTCGGAACTTATGTACGAAATGTCATTTGATATTTGCCAGTCGCTTTTCGGTGAAGGAAAACATCGTGAGGAAACCGGACTAATCCCAATAAGGCCTAGTTTCCCCTCTGGGTTGGAAGGTCAGATGGCAGTCGCTTTCGTAAAAACTAGTGCCCACGTCAAATCATGGGATTAGTTGTCAAGCGGACCCCAGGCTCCCATGAGCCGTGGCAAAATGCCGGGATAACGCGAGGAAGAAGGGTAGGTTTATATTCAAATTAACACAAAGGGAAATACTTATTAGGCGTTATTGAATGATGTATTGTACCCACAGACCAACACCTATAGACCGAGCTTATAGGACGACTCGCGGCCACCGCCCGTATGGTGTATAGGTCAAATATAAGATTGTTCGCGCGCCGCTCCGATCAGTTGCGCCCAAGGTTACGACCTGTTAGCAGTGTGCACGAGTCTAAGAAAATAAATCGTAAACTATTGAATTCATTGGGAAATCATGGGATATTGCAGCGTAAAATGGTCTGGCAAGTCATCTAAGACATCTACTTACGAAACAGATGGAATAACATCCCACAGGAAAGTCAAATTCATTATTTCATTGAATAATGTTTCTTGTCCGCGGGGTTCATTTTATACTGGTCGTAAGCAGAGGCGAAGTATGTCCGTCCCTTTTCGTCAACTTGAAAATGCAATGCGCTATCCCTTTCCCTTTCGACTAGTGATGTGACGATGATGGTTTTTCAGTTACGGAAACTTCGTGCTTCGTCATACCGTATTGTACCATTTTAGACATAATATATAGGTAATATGTTGTGTAAATTTTATAGAATTCTCTAGGCCAGCGGAGCAGTTAGGCCGCATGTCACGAGATGGACCTGATGATGAACTTCAAAGAAGTGCGAGGGCACTCGGTGTTGGTTTGTGATAGACATATGTTGTATGGGTTTTTTAGAATCCTCTAGGTGAGCAGTTAGGTCTCATGTCACGAGATGGACCTGATGATGAACTCCAAAGAAGTGCGAGGGAACTCGGTGTTGGTTTGTGATAGACATATGTTGTATGGGTTTTTTAGAATCCTCTAGGTGAGCAGTTAGGTTTCATGTCACGAGATGGACCTGATGATGAACTCCAAAGAAGTGCGAGGGAACTCGATGTTGGTTTGTGATAGACATATGTTGTATGGGTTTTTTAGAATCCTCTAGGTGAGCAGTTAGGCCGCATGTCACGAGATGGACCTGATGATGAACTTCAAAGAAGTGCGAGGGAACTCGGTGTTGGTTTGTGATAGACATATGTTGTATGGGTTTTTTAGAATCCTCTAGGTGAGCAGTTAGGTCTCATGTCACGAGATGGACCTGATGATGAACTCCAAAGAAGTGCGAGGGATCTCGGTGTTGGTATGTCTTAGACATATGTTGTATGGGTTTTTTAGAATCCTCTAGGTGAGCAGTTAGGTCTCATGTCACGAAATGGACGTAATGATGAACTTCAAAGAAGTGCGAGAGAACTCGGAGTTGATTTGTAATAGGCATATGTTATTGGTCCATTTGAATATGTTTTCAATACAACCTTCTATGACCTTAATAAAACGGACAAAAGAAAATAATTGTATGACATTTTGGCGACACTTTTTTCTCGTATTGAAAGAGATTGCGATTCTGAGTGGAAATAATATAAAAATTCTAAACTTTAAAATTCATGTTCTGGGTACTTTAAACAGAAATGCCCTAATACATATGTTAAGTAAGCATTTCAGGTACATTGTTAAATTACTTAATGAAATATTAAATTACTTAATGAAATATTAAATTAATCAATATAATTATTTATTAAGTAAGTTTACTCTAAGTATTCTAAATTGGTAACAATTTTACCACAATAAATTTCGGTATCACTGGTGGCAGTACCCACTACCTGTAATGAACATGTCCCATCCCTACGCTTACACGTGTCAGCGCGCCATATTTGAAACGACCAATCGCAACGCCGTGAGCACCCCTCCCGCACCTCACAGTTTGGTGATTTGCGTCGGGAGCAAAATGGCCAATATTAGGTTTCTAGAGGCGGTGTTCTGTGATTGTACCTAACCCATGAATTTCATTGAGGAGACAATGCGTTTTGGAAAACTTTTGTAAGTACATTAACTTCAGACTTCTCTTTAAAGGACTCAAGTTTTTAGAAAAGACTCGCGCCTTGATAAGAACTTAAATTTCGATTTAATGACTAGAGTCTTAAAAACTGAGTCTTTAAAGGACTCAAGTTTTTAGAAAAGACTCGGGCCTTGATAAGAACTTAAATTTCGATTTAATGACTAGAGTCTTAAAAACTGAGTCGTGTCTTAAAGCAGTAGACTCAAAGGACTTAAGTCTTAAACAACACTACGTCAAACCGTATGCGGCCCCAGTGTGAAGGCCGCCTAATCCAGGTTAAAAGTTTCAGAAAGCGCACTGTGCACGACATCCAGTATTTGGAAAAAGGTATGTTATTAATTAACTGGACGATTTAAACGCGAATTTGTGACCGTCTCATCTTAGAAAAATACTAAAGTACCTACCTAAGTATCAATATAATTTTTAGCTGCGAGGTATTACAAATTTACATTTTGAATAGGATTTTAAATAAAACAGATTCAATTCACAATAGTAACAGTAAGTAAGTTTAGTGCTAAGTAATAAGTACCTGTGTACCTTCCTTTCTTCGGTTCATAGCAGTCAACATTTATAGTACTTACCTATATCATATTGTTATTCGGTTATTTATAGGATTATAATAAAATCACGAATAAAATTTCACAGCCAGCTAAAAATTTCAGATAAACTTTAGAATGTCCAACAATTTCATATAAAATTCTGAAACCATATTTCACATATAACTAAATCCATAAAATGTTTTAGATTCTCTTCCATTGTTTTGAATGTAAAAATAATTCAATATTTTACCTATTTTAACATACATTTTGTACTATTTAAACCAACAGAACTTTAATCGTAGTTCCTAATGTCTAATAAACTTCAAATTGATGTATTTTATCAGGGCCTGAGAGTTATTAGCTTTAGCTTAGTTACCTAGTTAGTATTAGTCATTGTAATATAATAATACCTAATCGATAGATTTGATATGTTAGCTGCCGCTTATTTACAGACATTACAATCCCTTTTCGAAGAATCCTTGTACCAGTCTCTGGGATGAAAAAATATGACATCCAATAAAATTAATGTACACACGAAATCTCTATGTCTATACCTATACAAAAATACTTCACATGTAGGTACTTTCATAGACCTAACACTCAAGAACATTGGATCCTTGAACAGGGCTAAATCAAGATGACGTAACACAAACATGTCGGACATATACAAGGATTACCGAGCCTGACATACGTCACTGTTACTCTTCATTATCATAAGTCAGAGCTATTCCCATGGTCCTACAGACAGGTACCAGTAAGTGAGACCTCGAAATACGTAAGGATCGTTTGTGTTGGGAGATGCATCTTATAATGGTCTGAGAAAAGGGTAAGGGAATAAATATTTCGAAGAGAGAATAAATAAAGCTTCGTGACCTTGAGGACGTGATATGAATACAGTTATGTAACTAACTATAGACCGATCCGGCGGGGAAGGTGCGGGCGGCAGGCGTAGGTATACACCCACTTGCCAGAATTTCATTTGCCATAATAGTCAACAGCCATTATATTGTTTCCCATAATTACACATGCAATACTGATTGTTTACTATATTAGTCACGTGCCAGAAATTTTGTTTCCGATAAAATCAATTTCAATAATATCATTTGTCATCATCATTGTAAGCCATAATTATCACTAGCCATAATATAATTTTTTTACAGAAACCAAATGCTAGCTACTAGAAAAATGGGTTAGGTTAGGTTTGAACTGCGACCCTTACAGAAAAGTAATGCTACTGGAAAAGTGGGTTAGGTTAGCTTTGAACTGCGACCCTTACAGAAAAGAAATGCTACTGGAAAAGTGGGTTAGGTTAGGTTTGAACTGCGACCCATACAGAAAATAAATGCTACTAGAAAAGTAGGTTAGGTTAGGTTAGGTTTAAACTGTGACCCTTACAGAAAAGAAATGCTATCAGAAAAGTGGGTTGGGTTAGGTTTGAATTGCGACCCTTACAGAAACCAAATGCTACTCGAAAAATGAGTTAGGTTAGGTTTGAACTGCGACCCTTACAGAAAAGAATTTTATGGTAAACAAACAATTCGGGCAAATGAAATTCGGGCAAATAAAATTCGGGCATATGAGTATTATTTTATATAATTTTCGGACAAACAATAGACAACCGCAGGCGTACGCCGCCCGCACCTTCCCCGCCACCCGTAGTCGTCCTACCCCGTCGCCCCCGTACCGCGCAGGCGAGGACTCATTTAAGCGGTCGATCTATATGAACAAGTGTGAAATTAAAATGTGTTGAAAATTATATACCTTTACAAACACGACTGCTGTCTGGATTCGAAACCGTTCCTCGTTCAGTTTTGTCGCGATGTTTTCATTGACTATAGTACAATTGGTTAATAAATGGTGATTTTTTTGTACACAATTTTGGTTAATTTAATAGTACAGTCAGCATTAAAAGAAGAGATAAGAAAACAAATTAGACTATGCGTCAAAAGTATGTAATAATTGAATACAAAGAGTATAGAAATGTTGATGTTTGATGTTTGATGTTTGATGATGTATAGAGAGTGTAATATGATTTCATTGAAAATTATCGTATGGACTAACAGTAAAAAATTTTGATGCTCGTTTATTTTTCATCGACATATACATGTAGTATGTAATAAATTAACGAAGGTAAGTACTTAATGGAATGAGAGACAACTTGTGGGAAAGGCTTCTAGTAAACGTATTCTACGTCCCGCTAGAATATCGTTCTTTCTTTCTTCCCACGGAAGAAATAACTCGGGACCTTAACGAGCTAAATATGATTTGGATGAAAAATTGCGTTTGTTAGCCTGAAGAGTTATTTGATACTTTGCTCGGATTCTTGAGCGAAAAAACTTGAGTTCCCTCGTATTGTGACGCTTTGAATGTTTTCGAGGGAATAAATTAAAAGTTAAGACAAATGAATTATGGTAATGGGGATATCAAATTCAAAGCAAACATTTTCGTAACTCTGGTTAACTATTTAATTAAATTCGTTAATTTAGCTTTAAATATTTGAAGGTAAGAAATAGACAAAGTTAGGAAATATTTATATTTAGGTACACTATCGTGTGTTACCAATGCTGAACCGCCTGAAACCCTGGTGTAAATTCGATTCGTGACGTGACGTACGCGTTTGTCTCATTCTGTATGGTATTTTGAACAACGCGCCAAGCGGGACTTTTTCGAAGCTGACAATCCCATACAAAATTAGACTAAACGCAAACGCGTAAGTCTTGTCACGCTTTCGAATAAAATTTACACTGATACTGATATTAAAATAAAAAGTTAAGAGCCAACAGGAGTGGTCATTTCTCCATACAAACGTACTCCTCGTTTTCCTCCGTGGTTTTTGAAGCTAGAGCAATGATTTTTTCAACACAGATTAATATTGTCAATGTCTGTGTCGGACCGTTTTGCTTTTTTTGATATTTTTGTTTTTTAAGGCGCTAGAGCCCTTCAAAAATGGCCTAATTGACTATGCCGCAATGAGAGGCGTGGCATTCAAAACTGATATCAATTAGCCAAAAAAGCAAAACGGTCCGACACAGATACTTTCATAATTGGCTTTGCTTGTATGAGATGAACGAAGTGACGAATGCGTATGGCGGTAAATTAGACGTTGTGCTGGTGTCAGAGCGTATCCGTAATGTAAGTGTCTCTGAAATCGCAGGCAGTGGATTGGTACCTAAACGGGATGCATATCACCCGCCGTTAGAGATATTGGTCCCTTTAAGTGAAGTTACGCTGCCACCGACTTCGGAGCGTATTAGTGCTAGTAATTTAGATTCCCGGCAAGACTGGGATTTTAAAAAAGGAAACTATGAATCGTTGTATAAATTAGTGTCTGCAGAGAATTGGCATGAAGTTCTTGAGGCTAAAGATGTTGATACTGCAGTAGACGTCTTTTATAAGGTAATTTATAGTTTTTTTGACATCTGTATACCTAGAAAGGTTCGCGCAAACAAGACTGGTAGACGCTACCCAGTATGGTACACAGCTGACCTAATTGCTGACATAGCGCGGAAAGCTAGTGTTCACCGGACCTGGAAGGCTACCAACAATTTAGATGCATACAACAAGTTTGCCCAGCTTAGGAAAAATATTAAACAAAGAATTGCCTCGGCGTATGATAGCTACGTCGATCAAGTTCAGAGTAAGGTGAAAAGTAACCCTCGCTCGTTCTGGCAGCATGTAAATACTCTTAAGTCCAGGGGTGGATTTGCTAATGAAGTCGTATTGGAAGGGCAGCGATTTACTGGAGTCGAAGCAGCTGAAGCTTTCTCTAAGTTTTTTTCTAGCGTATTTTTGCGTGATTGCCCTCGACTAGATGTAGACTCGCTTTAAAATTGCAACCAGATCGGTTCGGCGCAATGTATTAATATTACAAACATATCTATTCAGGAGGTTATTGCTGGTATAAAGAGACTGAAAGCTAGTAGTTCTATTGGACCTGACAATATTCCAGCGTATATACTCAAAGGATGCATAGACCAGCTAAAAGTTCCTATTCATTTTATGTATAATTTAGCACTCTCGACTGGAACATATCCGAAGCTGTGGAAGACAACAAGGGTTACGCCTATCCCGAAGACTAGTGACACTGACAAATACAAATACAAATATTTATTGATAACACCAATGTTACACACACACCACCACCACCAATGACACCAATGTGACAGTGTTGACAGTTACAGACCTATGGCTGTACTGTCAACATTGGCGAAGTTATTTGAGTCTATCGTCCATAAAATATTAGCAGTTCAGTTAAAACCCCCAGCATGGTTTCAGAGCAAATCGCTCTGTTAACACCAACCTCCTAATATTAACAGACACTATCTCTGAGTATCTCGACAGGGGTAATCAGGTCGATGTCGTGTATTTCGATTTTAAAAAGGCTTTCGATCGCGTAGACAACGACGTGTTGATGAGCAAGCTGAATGCTCTAGGCTTCTCGCCAAAATTATTAGCTTTTTTTGCCAGTTATCTACGCGATCGAAGGCAGTACGTTCGACATGGGTGTTTTATTTCAGCTCCGTACCATACCAGATCTGGCGTAAGTCAGGGCTCGATATTGGGTCCTTTCTTATTTGGGATAATGATTAACGACTTGGAATCGGTCGTCAAGTATGCAAAATGTTTACTATATGCCGACGACTTGAAACTTATATATGATGTTAAGAGTAGCGGAGACTGTGCGTCTTTGCAAGACGATATTACTTCGGTGGTCAACTGGAGTATTGCAAACAAGCTTCTTTTTAACACAGCGAAGTGTTGTGTATGTACCTTCAGTCGTTCCTCCACTCCTCTACATGCTCAGTACATACTGGGGACCGAGACTATTGATAGAGTTTTCTCTGTCAAAGATCTTGGAGTGGTTTTTGATGAGCGCCTCACTTTTCATGAGCATATGCAGACCCTCGCCAAAGGATGTCCCATATATTATACTATATTGTCCCATAGACAATTTAAAGTTCGCGCCTTTTTCTACTGCCAAAGTTGTTTGAAAGAGTATAATGTAAGTATTATACTATTGGGGTCTAAAATATGCCTCATAGGCACACTTACAATAACAAACGTATCTAATGAAATATGATATCTGTTTAATAATTAACAACTGTAATAAAGAACCGCAAATGAACATTTCAAATTGCGCATATTTCAAAACGAGGCCCACTAAATTACTACATTTCCAATTATGCCTGAAAATTCCATTGATTTTCCGGTTCAAATCAAACAATCCACATGCAATTCATTCTCCAAATTACATTTGCGAAATTACCATTGTTTTAACCAAACTGATCTAAACTACCTGGACATTGTTCTCATTGCTTTAGAGCCGCGGTAGGCAACAAGCGGCCCGCGGCCCGCATGCGGCCCGCGAACTTCTCGGTTGCGGCCCGCGAGCCTCCCTGGTTATTTTGTATGTAATATTGACAAACGACAAAAAAAAAAAAAGCGCTGGTGGCCTAGCGGTAAGAGCGTGCGACTTTCAATCTGGAGGTCGCGGGTTCGAACCCCGGCTCGTACTAATGAGTTTTTCGGAACTTATGTACGAAATGTCATTTGATATTTGCCAGTCGCTTTTCGGTGAAGGAAAACATCGTGAGGAAACCGGACTAATCCCGATAAGGCCTAGTTTCCCCTCTGGGTTGGAAGGTCAGATGGCAGTCGCTTTCGTAAAAACTAGTGCCTACGTCAAATCATGGGATTAGTTGTCAAGCGGACCCCAGGCTCCCATGAGCCGTGGCAAAATGCCGGGATAACGTGAGGAAGAAGAAGATTGACAAACGACAATATCTGCTAAAGTCACAAATATTACCAAAGTGCGGCCCGCGTCAACTTCGTTACTATGTGGCCCTTGGCTGCTCCCAGCCATACAAATGAAAAATCCATAATTTGCCACAGAAATTTGAACCTCTAGTGCAGGGAACAGAATTGATTTTGGTTTTGTTTGGAAATTTAACGAAACAAAACAAATGCGACTCTGTTCCAATTGAAAATGAATGATTTCATCTAACTGAATAAGTACTTTAGGTAGGATCTTGGGCCTAGGACTTTGGGCCTTAGGTAGGTAGCTAACCACCAATAACAGCAGCCCAATTCAAACGTACATTTTGATATCATTTTGATGATAATGATGATATATCATTTAACACATGATATAATTTAGTTATCATGCATTCGCGCATGCAATCTTTTGTTTCGGGCGAATGATAACAAACAGTTACGTGCTGCTGATTTGTATAATGTAAAAAAAAGTATCAATAATATAAACTAGATTTAGTCCGAAAACATAAGCAGCTACATATCCTACCAATAAAATCATTGCACCCTACTAAGAAAACACCACGGAACTTACTTGCCGATGATATATTTAATGATAAAATTTTACACGTGTATTCAATATAAGTTAAGGATCCTTACCACGAGTTTAACACTGACATATTCGCTAGCGATACCTTAAATTAACTCCCAGCATCTCCCTCGTACTGACATTTGTGCAATCAAAATGCACTGCGTTTAGTTGACGTTAAAGGCCGCTTAAAACTCATGATGGAGGTAAAGTAAGTAAACTATTTAAAAGTATCACACACATAATAGGTAGGTACAGAGAGTTGCAAAATTTCATGGAAACACTACGAATTGAATTTTTCATAAAATTGCCATGCCATAGTTGGATGTCCATTATTTATTTTCGCTCACACTAGCAACAGTTCAAAAGTCAATGAACATTGAACATTTTGTTGTAAGCAAATATTTTATCAGACCCCGGGGTTAATGATATCACTATGTAGGGTATTACAAATCGCCTGGGTTTAGTCGTAGTCCTATTTAAATAACTCCTTTGTTTTATGCCACAAACGTTGTTTTGATTAGATCGTATCATTAAGTTTAAGTCTTAAATTAAACCTTTCTCCGTGGTGATAAAATGCAAATTTCAATATTGTTGGCATGACAACTATCGGTTATATTTCTTATTAAATTTTCCAACAAAGCGCGTTTGACGTTTAATTTCCGATACCCTTTACAAATTAAGGTATCAAAGGGAATGAATGCTCCAAAATTCGTTAATGACCAATAAACAATATCCTTACCCTTTTAGGGTAAAATACACCGAGTGTTAGGGCCCGAGTGCCATGGTATTGAGCGATTTCGTGCGTTTACAAAATTATGATGGTATTTTCCCGGATTTGTCTGATCAAACGGTCCCTACTTACCTACAACTCAATTAATGCAATTATAATAGAGGTCGGCTCAGCCTTTGATAATATGAAATTAAATCAAGTAGGTATCTAAAATGCAAATATGTGGATAATGTCGTTTGCTATATTTAACTGTACTACTAAAGGTAACATTTTATTAAATCGTTGTTTGTATCCCTATTATGAATAAAACAAAATAAGCTATAACCTTTTAAGGCTTGCAAATATAATCCAGTTTCCTCGATTTTTTATTATTAGGGTTTCAATCAAGAGATTAAAAAGTTTATTTTTAATAACAACAAAATACTTTTTATTATACCAAGCGTCTTAACACATGTAAATACCTATAAGATTAATTTATAAGGTTCGATAAAAATAATACAGTATAATGAGTAACATAAAAAGATTAAAAACTAGATTAAAACGTGTAAAACTTCAATATAAAAACTAAAATTTTACATTAGCTCCCTCGTAGGGCCGGTACAGACCAATGGCAGTTGGCGTGCAGTCGGCGTGCAGTTACAAATTGCAGTCGGGTCGTAGTCCGTCTGTATCGGCCCTCACGATAAAATAAGATAATCAAGCGCGTTTCACAACAACACACCGCTCCGTATACAACGCATTTGCTTCCAGTAAATTGGTATATCGGGTATTCAATACCATCGGAAGGATTTTGTGGCTGTTAATCAAATAAACGATTTCGAACGCGACGCTTTAATTTTGGAATACTGCTGACATGGAAAAAATGTTGGGAAGGAATTAATAACGGTTTTTTACGGTTTGCTGACCAAATGATTTAATACAGGTTTAACTGGCCATTGAATGTATCAGCAATAGGTTACTTATATTGCACAAAACCATTTAACAGGTTAAGATAAGTCTTTAAAATATAATTATTAATAAATTATTCGAATTGGGCAGTCGATGTTTTTATAGTCTGTATCTTTAGATTTAAATAAAAGTAAACAAACAATTTGTAAATTTTCGGGTAGTTATAACATTTATTGGATAACCAACCAAATACAAAACCGCCTGGATCAGTCACTGAACGTCTTGACTGTAACCTATATTATTTGAACGTGAAATGTTTTCATCTACCCTTTGGCTTAAGGATCCATTGAGGGTAGATTTTGTTTACTTTTATCTAAATATCTAAAGATACAGAGTCACCTCGGCTCCTTCTCTAGCTTGTTTTAAAAGTAAATTAAAAAGTTGGCTTCTTGAACACACATTTTACAGTATCGACGAATTTTTAAAACTTAAATTATGAGTTATACCTATAGAGTATAATTGTTATAATTAATTATATTAATTATTATTTATTACCTATATTATTAATTAATTTTATATTCAATATTTTTTGTAAATAAGTGACATGTAATATTAATATTATACAATAAATGATTATGATTATGATTATAGACAAAGTTACCTTTTAAAAGTATACGCTAACTTTTTACTGCATATAATATACGAAACAAGTATATTAGGTAATCGCTTAAATTCAATACGTTTATCCAAATAAACATGCACTTACTTTAATAACACATCATTCATATCAAACCCATGCACTGCATTCACCATTACCGTATTCAAAAACTCTCCAACAAAAAACGTTCCATCGGAACCTAATGGCAAATGATTCGGTGATTCTGATCCCGCCGGCTCCATGGTTGTGATGGATGGATCTATTCATAATGTTATTAGTTAGAGTGAGGTGGTAAGGCGGTGGCGTTACCGCGCAACAACGACCACGAACTCGACTCTGGCCGCGATCATTTTTTATGTGATAGTCAGCAAACGAGCAGACGAGCCGGCTGATGGGAAACGGTCATCGTCGCCCATGAACATAAGCAATATCACAGGAGCCACTTAAGCGTTGCCGACCCTTGAGAACCCTAAATAGCCACTTCTTGAAGAATCCCATCTCGTAGCGCAAAGGAGCCTCAGGACGCAACTCATTCCACATTCTGCATGTTCTGGGAAGAAACGAGCGAGATGCTCGCTTATTCTTGGTGTGCCATGTATCTAAGAAGTGAGGATGAACTTTGCTCCTTTGGTGGGAGGTGCGGTGATAGAAACGAGACGATGGCACCAAATCAAAAAGTTTTTCGAAGCATTCCCCATTGTACAGACGGTAGGACATGCAAAGAGAGCCAACGTCTCTCCGAAGGCTAAGGGGTTCTAAGCCGTCAGTAAGTTAAAAATAAATACCAGCACGGATAATTATGGTCGTGTATCTACGTGTATGCTGCTTCTGTCCCTCAGTACTTTTTGTACCGAGACTATAACTGCAATAGCATCAAGACACGTTCGTACGTTTCCATGAAAATACGGAGGAAAATAATCGTGCAATACATCTGTATAGTTATTGCTCCATTAATGGCCCCATCCTAACATAAGAATCAATTCGCCTATTCACTTTACTCCCAGTTGGTCGTCAATGACTTATTAGTTTTTATTAGTGTCTTATTGCGTGATTTATTGTAGCCTATTGATTTGTCTTTATTGACCTATATTACTTTTATTAGATATGTTATTTGCTTATCTAATCTATCTATATTATATCTTATACCTTTAAACGAGCAATTCTTGTATATTTATTTATTTATATATTTCGGGGATCTCGGAAACGGCTGTAACGATTTCGATGAAATTTGCTATATGGGGTTTTTCGGAGGCGAAAAATTGATCTAGCTAGGTCTTATATCTGAGGAAACGCGCATTTTAGGGTTTTTACATATATGTTTTCCGAGCAAAGCTCGGCCTCCCAGATATTTACCGCCTATTTAGGTAACGGTATTTCGGTGATTTCACGAGGCCGAGCCAGGTGGCACTCATTTATAAAAAAAAACTAAACGAAATTTGTCGTTCGCATTTTTGTCATCCCAATAGAGTTAAATTTTACTTTTTGATTGATATTCGTTTGTAGATGCTTGTTATTTTGGCTACCGCCTCTGTTTACTAAAGAAAGGACGATTGTCACGAGGAATCTCGTATGCTGACCCGCCTGTTCCTATCTCTATCGCATGTTTAGTTAATTTTAATGTAATTTATTATTGTATGAATCTTTATTTAATATCAATTAAGTACTAATACATATTCAAAATTTATGTCATAACACAAATAGGTACATATTTATACACTCTTCAAAAGCAAACAGAAGAATAACAAACAAAGACTTTGAATCAGAGCCCCAGAGGGAATTTGAAAGTCTTAATACGATTGATCACGAAACAGAGGTCAGACGACTCAGATGACACTGAATAGACTGTTCAAGTACCTATATGTATTATCGCTAATCTCATTAAAAACGACTAATATAAGATCTGCGATGTTCAAATTCAGATCCAGTAGCACTGCAGCTGGCGACAAAAATGTTTGTTCAAAAAATTTGCTGTTCTGAAAGTTTTTAAATCTATGGCAAACTTGTTAAGAGGTCGTAACGATCGACACTTAGAGAATTGTTGAGTTTTAATGTTCTTAAAATCTACTTTACGGTAATCGTCGCTGTCCATTAAGAAGTTTGGATTGTTTTAATGTCCGACGATTCACTGTCGAGATTTAAGGAACCACTCCAAATGGAAACGCTGCATTTATTAAATTTTTAAATATTTTTTAGAAGCAAACATACTCCAGGTAAACGGTAACAGTTGCGATCAAAGGTGACATACCTTGCCATTTCTGGAAACACTTTTACAATTATAATAACACTAGACCCAAAAACCCAGTTTCAGACATCATAGGTAAGTACAAGAAGAGAGAGAGAAGGGGCTAAACAACAGGCGATCTTACCTCGGTGAAGATGTTGGCAAGGATATCATCCCACACCGAAAGCATTGGAGAGAGAAATCTCTCGAAAGCTATGTGAAATAACGCGGCCCATAATTATATTTAAAAACAGATTTACGCAGTTATATAGAGATAGTGACTGTCACTGTTTCGCTTTTGCAGCTTTAGGTTATTTGCAACCTGACAACTCGATCAAAGTCAATAAAGAGCGATAATTCAACAATGCATACAAGTTACTCTTAAACAACGCTCTATTGAAATCGCTGTCATGTCGACAACTACAAACGGTAGCGATATAACTACTGAAGATGCGAGGTGTCATTCCGCTCAACGCGGCAGAGTAGTTTTAACTCTGCGTAGTGACTTTATGTCATACTGAACTACTTTTATTATGGGACCAATGTCGAAATCGCGACATAAAATTTGGCTGTTTCATAGTTCCGGCTGATGTGAGGCCGCTGATTTCTATGGGACAGCCAAATTTTTTTTTTGGGATTTGTCCTACAATAAAAGTTGTTCAGTATGACCTATAAAGACACTATGCAGAGTATGGCTGGTGGTTAAAATTTCACCCTGTATGAATCGCTTTATTAAGTCGAAGCCAATATCAATCGATCGTGAACAATCAACCAACAGAGGACATCGTTTAATTTGTCTCTCTTTGTGATCTCAAAATTAAATATATTTCATTCGGCTCAATAAAACTTGTACAGCCGATTTACAAAAAATAAAAAGTCCATTTCAGTAACAACGACAGAATATTTTACAAATTGAATTGTATTGCCACTGAGAGGACGCAGAATTTCGTTTTTGTCTGCGAAAAATTTCCTGTATTTAAAAGGGAATTCCAATAAAAATATCTTGATAAAAATAAGAACTTGTACCTAGGTACTTACCTAACTGACTAAAGAATGTCTCTTTGCCAAATAGGTAATTTAATTTATACATAAAAATGAAAGAATCATTATAATGTTAGGCATCAAGAAGTAGGCGTTGAAACGATGAATACAATTTCTAATTTTCATCCTGAACAAAAAATAATAAAAGGCAACGATACCCTGCCTTATTGGTTTCTATTTAAAATAATAATGTATCATGCTCATGTCAATAAATTGTCAGTAAGTACTCTTAAAGCGTGCTAGTTCGCTGTAGATTCAAGAGGGAAGTAGGTATAGCTACTGACAAAAGGTAGGTTTTTTTTTTCATTCAATATCCATTTCGGGAGAAAACGGTTTTCGCTAACTAAATCTTAACATAAGTATCACTTTGATTATGTTGTCGATCGCTTCAGCACAATATTCTAGGTTACGCTTTTTTTTTAAGATTTTCTTTTGGATCGCAATTTTGAAAAACGGAAAACCTATAAACCTAGTTTTTCATTGTGTTAATAAGATGATGATGATGATAATGCTCATGTCAATAAATTGTCAGTAAGTACTCTTAAAGCGTGCTAGTTCGCTGTAGATTCAAGAGGGAAGTAGGTATAGCTACTGACAAAAGGTAGGTACTTTTTTCATACAATACCATTTCGGGAGAAAACGGTTTTCGCTAACTAAATCTTAACATAAGTATCACTTTGATTTTGATGTCGATCGCTTCAGCACAATATACCTATTCAAGGTTTCGCTTTTTTTTTTGCATCGCAAATTTTGAAAAACGGAAAACCTATAAACCTAGTTTTTCATTGTGTTAATAAGATGATGATGATGATGATGATGCTCATGTCAATAAATTTTCAGTAAGTACTCTTAAAGCGTGCTAGTTCGCTGTAGAGTCAAGAGGGAAGTAGGTATAGCTACTGACAAAAGGTAGGTACTTTTTTCATACAATACCATTTCGGGAGAAAACGGTTTTCGCTAACTAAATCTTAACCCTTAAACAGGCCTGACGCATTTTTTACTTTTGGTTACTGATTCGGGTAGGTAATAGCTTAAAAAGAAAAGTAATTCCTTGATTTTTTTTTATTACCCCTAATTCAATAAAAAAACCCGGTGGTTTTTATATGCCCACTGCTCGTGACCAATGGTGCTACGTGGTCCTTATATGGCCACTGCCTTGTTAGCCAAACAGTAGTTTTAAGGGCAAGTCATGTGCACATCACATTTACACTTGCGTCACAAAATGCACTAACTGCCAGCACTTTCTTGGCTCGCACGGATGTCGTGGCTCGTAAGATTGACCGTTGAATAAATATTTAATTTAAAAACCAAAGGAAAATATATAACTTTTGTACTATGAGGGTTCATTCATAGTAATGAATCTTACCCTTAAATGTCATGTAAACTCCCTGCAGGGCAGAGGAATTTGTTATGACACCTGTAATTTTTTTACGTTCCGATATCACCCACTTAATAGACTTTACGGCAATGACATTTTGCGGTCGTTGTATATACTCAGCTCGCCAAAAAAAAATCATTTGCTATGTGGTACTTATAGATACACAACCTGTTTAAGGGTTACATAAGTATCACTTTGATTTTGATGTCGATCGCTTCAGCACAATATACCTATTCAAGGTTTCGCTTTTTTTTTTTGTTTCGCAAATTTTGAAAAACGGAAAACCTATAAACCTAGTTTTTCATTGTGTCAATAATAAGTAATACTATTTAGAAGTGGAAAAACGTTTTCTCCTTTTGTATGAACGAGTACGTGACTTCTATTCCCTCTTAAGGGACTACCCGTTAAAATATTTATCTTCGAATGAAGCGACTCATACAATAGTGATCGAACTTCACTTAAGGAAACTTGGAGAGTTGTTTTGACGATGTGTCAGTTGTCTAATACATAGCACGCCACAACGCCCACAACTAAAAGAATGACCGCTTTTTGGAACACTAAAGTTTACCTTTTGTTCAAACTTATAAAACAGTAAACAACTGCATGACAATTAATAGGTATTTGGCCAACAGCAAATACCGTTTTCCATTATAAGGATTAACACTGCACCTCCTTATTTCGGATCGAGGAGGTCTTTTCAGATAGTAATATCTTGTTATGAAACGGGGATATGATCTATCAGATGTCAACAGTGATATTTCTGATTGCAAAGATCATCATCATTTTATTTTATTTATTTATTTATTGATCAAATAAGTAACACAGCATTACAGTATAAAACCAAGGCACTGTAAAACTACAAAATAAAAGAAAGGACAAAGAAAAACCATACACATAAAAATGAACGTAACTAAACATTAGATTTAGGCGATGATGTAACAGCGTGGCTCCGTTCATCATCATCATCTAATCATATCTATAACAAGAAATGACTATCTGAATAGGCCCCTGTGCCATAAATGGGTATTCAAGTGCTCAAAAGCTAAAACGCGAGAGCGTCACAAACGAAATCAATATTCAAATGTGTTTCTAAAATGTAATTCACATGCAAAACCCAATTTCAAACTGGAACAGCTACTTAGCATAGAAATGCAGAAATCTATACATTTAAAATGAATATGCGCTTGGTCGATTTCTAATACGAGTTGTTCAATGATTACGATATTAGGAGTTATGAAGTGGTACTGGTTCTTGGAGTGTTTGAAAAAAGAGCCTGATTCAAATACCAATACGTACTAAACAAATTTTATAGATCTATCGTATGCTCGATATAATAATGTTTATATTTACAAGTTGCTATTCATTCATGTAGCAATTATAGTAGCACGGTTTTCACTTTCGATCGGAATATTTTTAATTTTACTCCTCTCGTCAGTTTTCGAGACCGCCATATGGGAAGAAGCTGTGTGAAGGTTGCCTTGGCTTTGGCCATCCTAGAATCTAGGATGGCGAAAGCCAAGGCAACTAGAAGCTGTGTCCTCTTCAGTTCCTCCGGTTTTGACACGACAACACTGCCCAAGTACTTACTTACTTGAATCCTGACCAGTAATATAATATGATTGTCAAGGGGCGCTGTTATTCTCATGTACAGTCGCCATCAGATATATCGGGGCGGCCAGGGTGCTCACAAATATCTGAACACGCCTCTGTTGTCAAGGTGTTAGAGTGCGTGTTCAGATATTTTTGAGCACCTCGGCTGCTCCGATATATCTGATGGCGACTGTACAGGATGACAGTTCAGTATAGTAAGAAATAAATAGTTTCAGTGAAATTCCAACATAGGTTTTATTTGTTTGGCCCAATGACCCAAAATGAGTCTTGGCCTCCAACACAAGGGTACGCCATTTTACTTGGTCCCTGGTACGCTGCCCAAGTAGGTAAATAAAATTTATATGTAAGATATAATCACTATTGAATATTGAGAATGAGAGAAGATTTTCTGTTACTCTAAAACTATTGTTTGAAATAAATTACGACAACCACGAGTATTAAAGATTTAAAGTCCAAGGATTATTTTGTAAGTATTGTACCGAATGGCATTAAGAGATTGAATATTCAATTGTCTAGTTAAAATGTATTGTGATGTAAATGTAAATAATTTTCTATCATTTAACTACGTCTAAAATACCCAGAATATTAAGGTTATATTTTTTTCTTATCAGTATCAAACTTCGAGCAAC
Source organism: Cydia splendana (assembly GCF_910591565.1). Classification (NCBI taxonomy): domain Eukaryota; kingdom Metazoa; phylum Arthropoda; class Insecta; order Lepidoptera; family Tortricidae; genus Cydia; species Cydia splendana. The sequence goes on from NC_085973.1 coordinate 16,467,247, forward strand.
ACGGAAGGGAGGCGGCATTCGCACTATTAAATTTCCCCTCTGCCTAGGTACAAGATCGACTGATCTAGCGCGGGTAATAAAACTAGTTGCGCTCGGATTTTTCACTAGACCGAGTCCAGACGCGCGCGTGAACACAGCAGCAGAAAAAATGCCTAATTGCTTGATTTTTGTCGTAAAAAGAGGTCGGAGACACCAAATTTACAAAAAGAAGGTGTTACATTTCTCATGTAATATTTTTTTTTACATATCATACGTTTAATTACATTTAAACACAATTATTATATTTTAGTCTCATGTAATTGTTGGATTTATCGATTTTGCTCGCCCAGTACAAATTGCGGATCGGTCGAGCGACAAATCCGACTTCTCATCTGTCAGAATACAATAAAATACTTCGACGGAAATGTGTTAGTGTGCGTGTTGTGACACTTGTGACTCGTCCGTACACAAAAAGAGATCGAGGTTTGCAAGATTTGTCTTTGACGTGTGTCATTTTCTATGTATTTGTGTCGTCATTACAGATTGGATTTTGTATGTAAGTGTGTGAGAAGTGCGACTGTGTGCACCTTTCCCCCCGCAAAAAACGGCAGAAAGATTTGTACGGTAAGATATCGCTTGGGCCCCTTCCTTCCGATGTGTCGGAAGCCGGTGTTGCTCGAATGTATCAAAGCGTTTGAAATCTAATAAAAAGTCAGTCTTCCTATTTGTCATGTTCCTTTTATGTACTCAATAGCTGTCAATAAAAATACGAGGCTGATGATCGAATAGCCCATCCATTTGTACCCTTAGCAATTTTCACTTCACAAAAACTAGTATGATCTTCAATTACGTATAATGGTTATCGGTAGATAGGTCATTTTCCATTGGTTTTCCTAAGGCTGATGCTGAGCTACTATAAGAATACATACAGGGGTAGACCGTCCAGTCAAAGTCCCTTGACGCTGTATAGAATTTCTTTGAATAGCGACAACAATGGAGATTCACAGCTCATAAAAAGCTTAATCTAAGAGATTATTGCGAATTCACAATAACAATGTTACCAAGTTGTTGAGAAATTGAGAGTAACAAGCTAATTCTATTTGTATCGCGCTGATTTATTATATTCCCGAGTTTTGTTATTGGTTTTGACCTCGTTCTTAATAAACAAAGGTTGGGGAACAGTCATAGAGCGAGCACTGGAAGCTCTACGAGTATTAATTTATTTTATGAAGAAAGTTTGTGATTTTTGTCCTAATAGATGATAAAATAGTTCTTCTTTTTTTCAGTTTTTTTTAATGTAAGTCTCGCCCTTTTTATTTAAATGAACATAATGATAAAATTTTGCATAAAGATATTCGAATATTTTGCGCATTCTAGAATATTTTTCACATTTTTCCTGATGGAGATACAACAACCATCAGAAGTTCATCAATACTAAGATAATTTTAATAAAAGTTTGATTGATGTAATAATAAAATAATAATAAATTAATTAATTAATTAACGTAATTTTGGACACGGCGCGTATAGTACGTCGATTCCTCACTCTGCGGCCCTGAGGGCCTACCGCGAACCACGTTCGACGTGTTGCCTCTCTGTCGCACTTGTTAATTCGTACGTAACCCTCTGACCACCGGCAGCTTGGGCCCTGCCCCGCTGCCGGCGGCACCCTAGGTTAGGTTTTTTATAATGTTTTTATACGTATTTTTTATTGTTTTTTATGTGCTTTTGTATTTTACTTTTATATTCATGTTATAAACAACCTAACTTAAGAAGAAAAATAAATAGAGAGAATTATAAATAATAAAATAGTAAGGTTTAGAATTTAGATTAGATTATTTAACAGTCATTTTCCAGCTATAAAAAATGGTCAACAGGGATTTCACATGATGATTTGCATTAAAAATATGCCAAAACATGTAAAAGAAAAATACAGGAAAGCCAATCAACATCATGATTCAGCAAAGATCAAAAGGTCGGTGTGCAATCTGAGGGCCTACCGCGAACCACGTTCGACGTGTTGCCTCTCTGTCTCACTTGTAAATTCGTACGTAAGTGTGACAGGAAGGCAACATGTCGAACGTGGTTCGCGGTAGCCCCTTTGGACTAATTCTAGACCGGCACCGAGCTTGCCAAAAAGGAGGCTGAACGAAACCGGAATCTAATTTGACTTTGTCTAGATGTGAATAGTTGATAGTTGAAAGTAAAAAGTGGAATGGAATTCAGTTTACCAAATGACTTCCCGAAAAAGTAAGTATTAATTATATTATTATATGTTTTACGAGAATTATCGCTGATTAAGATCATTTTAAAATTAAAAACCGTTGTAATCAATAGTGTGTCTACTTCAAGGGTCTCTTGTTAATTTCATCTAGATTGTATCTGTACAGTAGGTATATGTTAGTTTATTTATTAATTATCAATTTCGTACCTACTCATGTAATCATACAAATTAGGGTTATTGTGTACAAAGTGTTTGCGGCTAATTTAAACCTTATATTGTGACATCAAAATGGTATCTTAACGATGTCAGGCGCCCATGCGTCTCGCTCGCGCTGATACGCGCATACGGACAAGTTCGACGATATCATTTAGATATATTTGATGTATTGTATCTCAATATAAGTTCGAATTGGCATATTTGTAGTGTTTACCGAAAAGACCTCGTTTACTCAAAATACATTGACTGGGGCAAATAAACTTTAAGAAAATCAATAACGATCCCGTCGGAGCCAATGACAAAATCCCGTTTTAATTAAAATCCTCTATTAAAAGACCTGATTTACCTCAGAGCATGACTCGATCAGTTTTATTAAAGTTCCGTGGACCTCAGATTCTAATATTTGCATATCTCTGAAGTTGGACGGTGAATTAATATAATTGATGTGGAAGCAAGTTTCTAGACCGCACGGGGCTTTTGAGAAATATATTGCTGTTATTAATTTGATAGACTATAAGATAGTTTATTTTAACATAAATGTTATTGTGACGTCATTGTTAATTGTTTTTCGTTTATTTTATCATAAATTATTTCAATCACACTTATTTATAAACCTAATTTTCTTATTTAAATCGCGTTTGTTGTTAAATTTTTAGATTTAAATATAAACATTAGGAGGGTGGGTATTATTAGGTGGGTAGGGTGTAGGGTGTCTACTTCAAATAATATTTTCCAAAGTACCACTATAATATTCGCCCATTTATTATTGAAATCAAGTATAAGAATATCTACTTCAATTTTCTTCATTCTCCCAAGAATGGATGGATTCTTATTTAAGTACGGATTTATAATATTAATATTGCTCTGGCCATCAATTATTTACTTATAAAATTATTGAAAATTTATATTCTAAATTTGATTTATCAATATTGAAATGTCATCAAACATTATTAGAAAAACTAATTGTATAACTAATGATTATCGGACGGATAAGAAACATTTTTCATTGTAATCAATTTTAGCAAGTTTCACACACACAATGCTAATCTATTAACGTACCTAAAGAAAACAAAATCTTCCAAAATAAAGTACTTGTACCTAATATAGTTAGTGTAGTTACTTAACTACATATTTATGTTAGTAATATAATGTTGTAGCAGCTACAGATTAAAAAGTTATTACAGCGGTCGGTGTGCTCTAAATTAGTAATTCACCTTTAATCTGGTCTCTTTTTTAATAAAATGATACATAATACCAAATTCTAATTAGGTTTATAGCAAAGATTTATTAAAATATTTAAATAAAGGGTCTAGTGTGCATACCACTATTTTATTTTGTCGTTTTATGCCCAATTTTCGATACGCATTAATTCTATTTCCACTGTGGGTTTCGTTGAATTTATCCCCAACGAACCAGGCTTGAACAGACAACGTTTTACTTGTACCTCAAATTTTCAGGTCACATCGTTCGTGTTTAAACAAAACAATTGTTGATTTCATGTAATCGCTCTTAGGCATGGAATAGGTATATCTTATCGCCTCAAGTCGATTCCACCTCAATAAATATTGTGGCACTTTAAAGTCTTCTCTTCTTCAACCTAGCGTTTTCCCGGCCTAGCGCCAGGGTCCGCTTTCCTGCTCAATCTTCTTCACTTTGCCCGGTCTTCGGCATCCTCAGGTGTGAGATTGTTCTCTTCCATGTCCGCTGTTACTTTTTTTTCTTACTGTGGCACTTTTAAGTATCTAAATTTCATTTTTAAAACTCCTTTACATTGAAGATCATCATCATTAGATTAAACAGAATTTCTACAGCCTGCAACAATTTTGTATTTCATGGTCTTGTCATCATCATCAACTTAAGAGTTATTCTCTTGTCGGTGGAGTATCTTCCAGCTTTCCCTATCCTATGCTATCTTGTGCGTGGTCAAAATCATAATTGAGAGAACTAAAACTAGCATATATTATATCATTATTATATTTTTACATAACGTACCACGTAGCCAGGCTTAGCGCCAATTGCACCATTTCATTAACCCGGGGTTAACCGGTTAATCCTGGAGTTACCATGGCTAGCAGTACAAAATTTGACACTGGGTAACGGATTAACCGCTTAATCCCGGGTTAGTGGGATGGTCCAAGTGGCCCTTACCGATTTAGTCAAACGGTAGACCCATATCTCAATTCAAGGGAATTATAATCTCCTACTTATATAAGTAGGTAGATCTTTTACAATTAGACAGCAATAGCAAAAATCCTGTAATGAGAGCTCTTAATTACTGCGGGGATGTTCGTAGGGAATTTGTCTCGCCTTTTTAACACGAACCCGTCTTAATCTTAGCGAAAGCAATCCGTCAGAGCCTTTTAAGGGCAGGCAGCAGATGTGTACAAATTTACCAGCTTGAAACGAATGTTGAAGAATTTACGAGAAATTGAGAGTTGTTATGCAATGCGAGTTGTAAGTACTTTTCTAAATACATGACAATTGTAATAAACATAATAAAGTATAAAAATAATTCTCTACCAAGTGCGAAAATATTGTTATCATGTTCGTCATAAGTATAACGCGCAGGCAATGGAATTCCAAACAACATTTGCCGGCCAAGGCCATCAACATAACCCGCCGTACCTACGCTGGCCCGGGCAGGTCATGGTTGTACTTATATTTAAAAAAAAATAGGGGAAAAGTAAACATCGGATGACAAAGTGAACGAATAGTTAGATGATCATTTCCAAAAATTATTTAAGTTTCCACTGTCACTTTCTTTGATTTCACTGGGATCGTCACTCGGCCAACACACAACACACAAATCGTTGAACGTTGAACTATAGGAAGTTGTGAGTGTAGCGAATACGTCAAATAAAGCAGGCTACACATGAGTCTCCCACTTAACCATTTTACTTCGCACAAATTATTTTACATTCTTAAAACTTAAGACTGATTTGCATGCCCCTTAACATCCAAAGTAATTCGTCAAGGGTCTACTTAAGCATTTCCAAGGCTAATCGCCTTCGGGCAGGCTCGGGTATAGTCGGATTTTGTCGTGAAGACTGCGTCCGCACTTCTTGCGCGTTGTTACTAATTGCTTATCGAGGACAGGCGAGGCGAACGAATGAAGCAGCACAAATTCGAACTGTAATTTTTTATCATTATTTATATGTCGGAGCGTGACTCCAGAAGGACGTATTGCAGCGTTACAGTTTCATAGTTTGACGCCTGTATAAAATCGATTAGCAATGTTGAGCTACGTATTACTTGGTTGTAACGAAATTCATAAAGTTGCGTAAAGAGTACTTGTAACGTCCTCTATTGGCGTATTGTTGAACTAATATGACAGGTAGAAGGCTTTGGAACGTCAAGAGGTTTCTCTTGGGTGAACGTAGGCACGAGTTGGCATTTTTGTTGTCGTTATGTTGGTAGACCGGTCGAGCAGGTTTGCCTACTTGACTTAAAGGCGGGGAGGCTCCTCGAGCAGAATTGATCGAGCCGCGCTAGAGATCGGACGTTAGCCAACCTCGTGCCTAATTCGCTACGTTCCTGAAGGCTTATACCTGAAGGCTTATTCTGAAAGCTTATAGATTCTAACGTTCTTTAACCATTGAGCTAAGTGTTTTATTTCAAGTGTTATTTTGATTTCTTACGTGTGATTAGAAGCTTACCTTTGTAAAATAAAGAGAAGAAGTGTTGTTTTGAAAAGATGTGTCCCGCCGAGTTTGTTGCCGGTCCCATATCGGGATACCCTTCTCCAATTGAGAAGGAATTAAATCTTCTCGGGTCAGAGGTGTACGATTGGAGCCGGCCTAGCTTAACTTGAATAAAGATTTGAACGATTTTATGCGATCCTTTTATTTGAGTGCCATCCAAATACATGCCAATAGCGACTAGATATTTTAGTAGGCACTACGTAGTATGGTTAACAAGTCCGAAAGTTTATTTCATGCACTGGTAGCATACTGAGTTAGCTGTGAAGGAATACATCGAGATACTACGCCCACCCGCCATCCTGTACAAACAAACCCATGCCTGCCCCCCTCCGTCATATATGACTGTGTGTCTCGCTTGCACTTATACTTTCGTGCAAGCAAGAGACAAATTTGTTTCGTGCTTTTAAAATAATATCTAATTTTGATATAACATTATTAAATTGCACAACGGGACTTAATCGCGTATTTAAGTTTTAAGGTAGGAGTAGACCACGGGGACAACGCCGTCCTCGAAACGTCGGAGGTAAATCTTAAAACTTAAATACGCGATTAAGTCTCGTTGTGCAATTTAATAATGTTTCAAAATCGTGAAAGTTTAAATCAGTGTTTTGATATAACATTATTCATATCTCTCCCTCTGTTTTTACAATGTAGCTACTTTATGATTATAATGGTGCAGATAATTTATTACTAAATGAAGTTTGTAACAGCTTTATGAATCAATGAAGTGCAAACTTTGTATCAAATTAAAATAAATTATTTTGAAATCGCTCGCTGACAAAGTATTCGGCAAACTTAAATAAATAAATATTATAGGACATTCTTACACAGATTGACCAAGTCCCCCAGTAAGCTCAAGAAGGCTTGTGTTGAGGGTACTCAGACAACGATATATATATAATATAAATACTTAAATACATAGAAAACAACCATGACTCAGGAACAAATATCTGTGTCATCACACAAATAAATGCCCTTACTGGGATTCGAACCCAGGACTATCGGCTTCACAGGCAGGGTCACTACCCACTAGGCCAAACCGGTCGTCAAAATGGTGGCAGTAATAATAGAATAATAAACTACTTTTTTAACCTGAGTCTCCCCAACTTTGCTCAGTGACGAGCCCTTGCCAAACTATAGGTCTTATAATGCAATCGTTACATAAATTACTATTTAAATTTACCGCACGCCTTTGTACCCTGAGAAGTAAAAGGGCCGAGTTACAATAGTGTGATTAACTGTTGGACTCGGTCACTCAGTGACTAGTAGTGTACGGCCAGGCGTAAGATTGATCGCCTTGGCGCGGGACAACAGATTGCGACCCGAACGGGCTGCGGACATAGCTCGATAGACGTCGCATGTGCCACGTTTGTAGAAGAAACAAGCCGCCAACTTAAGAGTTCTAGAAGTTTTAGTAATAAGGATGTGAATGCGTACGTACACGTACCTACAGCATTTTTAACGAAGGTATTTTCTTAGGATCTTCTACATATTCCTCAATTACATACCTTAATGCATTTTTTAAAAGACGAATATTGCATCAAGTATATGGGAGCCCCACTTATATATATTATTTATTTAATCAACAACAGCACCAACAACAATGCAACAAACAACACGAACATCGCGGGGCCCTCGGGCCGCGCGCACCAAGCAACCAACTATCTATATTTTGTTGTTATAGCGGCAACAGAAATACATCATATGTGAAAATTTCAACTGCTATCACGGTTCATGAGATACAGCCTGGTGACAGACAGACATACGGACAGACAGACAGACGGATAGACAGACAGACGGCAGACAGACAGATGGACAGACGAACAGACAGACAGATAGACAGACAGACAGACAGACAGACGGACAGACGGACATTCAGATAGACGGACAGAGGAGTATTAGTATTAGGTACGAAACCCTGAAAATTAAGAAAATTAATATTTCAAATTCGTTTAGTTTGGAAGCGAAACATACAGAAAAAGCCATTTGGATTAAGTTCTGAAACAACGCTCACCCAACGACGCAGACAGGATTAGATTCGGACTTGACCGCAACTCTCTGGAATAGGCACCTATTCTCTGTTGACGAGATTTGTTAGCAAGCGAAGTGTTTACAGGAGACCAATACTATTTTCAAAATTTTATAAATGTTTTATTTTATTACGATATCACCTACTTTATAATATGTACTGTACAAACAAATGCCAGAACAGATAGCCATTAAATGCTTAGTCGAATATTCTTTTTTTTTTTTCAATCCCTCATAACATATTTTAGAGATACGACCCGCTTTGTTTCTGTTTAGAATTTTTGTTCTGCATTTTTTGCAGCCCAGGTATTGATAGCTTTAAAATATTTTTCACAAAAATATTACAGCGCACAGCATACTAATGGGAGCACAGTATAAAATTTCACTCTAAAATATAGACATAGGTTTTTCCATATACAGCCGTATGGGCTGCAATATACAAACCCTGTGTGCTGTAAATGGACCAATCCCAAGGCTATCGATAACTATAATCGATATGTCAAGTAATAATGGGAACCTTCCTATAGAACAGAAACTTGAAAACGGCAGATTGCGGGGACGGATGGCGTAACCGTTCCCTATTCCCAAAGCTTTCGAGCCTATCGTTCATGTTACTAATATTATGAATGTGAAAATGTGCTCGTTTGGATATTTGGATGTTTTTTCCTTAATCACACATTTCAGACAATCAAGGGCACAAATGAATTACTGGCATGAATGTAGCTTATAACCTGGATTAGGATATATGACACTTTTCAACCCGGGTCTCGTTGAAAACATATTGAAGCAACAAGGGGATAAAGTAAATACAGAAAGGAAATCGCAGATAAAATCTTATTTAGTACTCAGTATCAAGCTTCAAGTCAGTTACATTTCTAGAGTTCCGTAGTGAACAAGGAACTTTGCTTTTTATCTTGACAAATTTCAGTTACATGATCATAAGAACCCCATTGATGCAATGACACCTTAAGCCTGGATAAATTTTAAAAGTTGAAATATCAAACACCAAATATTAATATAATAACAGCGTTTCCAGAACTTACAAGAGGCTCCTAAGCCTCCACAATGAGGCGTTGCGCAAGAAACACGATGAATAACACTTCTGTTTATGGATCATTTGGAGAACAGCTGTCGAATGAAGTTTGGACAAGATGGCGGATATGAATAATTAGGGCGGATGTGGGTACTTGTTAATTGAATTGTTATTGACCAGGGATCGGCGGTTGTTTTCGGTGGAAAGGATTTTGTTTAACCGTGTACGCCAAGGATTTTCAATAAACAACATGTTTTCAACCATCAATCAGTTTATCATCAAATTATCATTTAAGAAAGTTTAAACAACTTTGGAAAAAATCAAATTATCTATTTAGATAAACGATTTGAATGGCGATTTTAATATATTTAATATGATTTGATTGATGTTTTGTATATAGTCACACTAACTGAAATAGATAAAAGATGTCATGTACGATAAAAAAAACTAATTGGCCTCCAGCGCCCGGAGCTGAAATCTAAACAGAAGCGTCTTCGGCATTCGCGGTTGACGCCATATACCATTCTAAAAGATGACTTACGCTAGACCGGGCTGGGGCCGGGCCGGGCCGGAACTTCCAGCGCTTCGTTTTCTATGGAAAGCACCACGTGATCACCGATTAGCCGTCATAGAAAATGATATGTGAAAAAGAAAGACTGAAGCATGAACAACGCATGACTTGTATAATTTTAACTCGTTGTTTCATAAGATGTATGTACATACATACATATATTTTTATTCTATGCTCTGCAAGAAGTATAGCCCGAAAATGGCGATAATGGAAAACCTTTATCCTATTGTGCTATCCGGCCCCGTGCAAGTTTTACCTGTAACAAAGGAAGTACATATTAAAAATGCGGTATGCATGTATCAAAACGAATTACAGTTGTTATGCATAATTATTTTCCATCGTATTTTTACGGAAACGTACGAACGTGCCTTGCTATTTCAGTCCATCTTGGCACTATCGGTACAAAAAGTCCTGAGGTTGACTGAAGTATCATGACAAATACGAACGTTTCCGATAATGTACGATGGAAAACGTGAGTGGTTCGTTTTGATTTCACTGTAGGAGTTTTGTTTGTAGAATTCTGATATGAAATAGCTATCTTTAGACAAATATAAACGTCACTGTTTGTACAATCAAACAAACTGATTTCTAGCCTCTAGATATTTAGAACTTGATCACAGTTAAGTGTCATAATAATTTTAGTCTTTAAATCAATGTAATGCCAATGACGTAGTAAACGTGACAAGGTTTCACAGTGGTGAGTCAAGGAGTTGTTTAATAGTATATAGCTTAACGCCAGCTTTACAGGCCTATTCGGATTCGAGATAATCACAAGATCTTGAGACGATTTAGAAATCAACTAGATCTACATTAGATATCGACTAGATGTGATTTGGATATCTAAGTCATAACTTGTCGAAATCGTTCAAGAGGACCTCCAGAATCGCGGAAACGTCAAATTTGACATATCTATCTTACAAATATCTTTATATTATCCGTATCGTAACTTGTTGAAGTCTAGTAGAAATCTAATTCATTTTCCGAATCGAGCCGTTAGCCTAGTTATCGTAGCATTCGTAGCGTTAGCAAATGTACAAACCCAATAAAGTTGTGAGCCCATTTTATCCCAAACCGAAATTCTATGCAACTAGTTCCCAAATCGGCGTATTTCACGAAGGAACTTCACCGAGCAGCCAATATCGCTAATTGAGTTACTTTGTTTGTGGGAATTCGTCGAATGCGTTTGCGAGTTTGTGGAGAAGTTTCCTTAGCGGCGATCTACATTTTAAATCAGTAGGGTTTTGAGGGCGGCATTTTAGGCATGAGTTTTTGTGACTGAGGAGCACGAGTTATTTCATGTCAATATGACATGCTTCATATAATTAGTCTTGCTTAGGTGTAACATCATATTTTTTTCTACAGTGGATTTCCATTTTGTATCTTAAGCTCATTGCCTACATTAAATCTCGTCATATCTTAAAAATATGACGATATTGTCATGTTAATCTTATTCCATTTTACTTCATTTTTTTATTTTATGTCAAGAAAAAATATCTTATGACCACACAAAATGGAGGATAGAGATTAATGTTAACTTTGTTCACTCGTACTCATACACATAGACCGAAAAACCAAAATATTTATCATCTACTCAAAATTGAAAAATACCTACCGAAACGATATTTCTGATGGTGACAGATAATTTGTGTTCCCAATTTTCTTACCCTTAACAGAAACCTGTGAATGATTCAAATATCAAATGATTATCCAAACATTACAACAAACTCATTGAAGCAGCTTTAGTAAAGCTAATTCCAACGCTTATGTGTGCATTCCAAGCAGCCCAACGCCAAATGCCATGAGCAAATTAGTGTAAGTCTGGGCTCGGCCAGGCATCAAGGGATTATAATAGTAATCCAAGATAACAATGCTTATCTCTGTTTGGCTAGCGCTGAATTGTAATGAATAGACTGATATATTATGTATGGATAAACAATAAGCTAGTGTAGGGTTATATGTGGTCATGAAGCCTAGTAAACAGTCAATTATTAATTGAAACAAGTTAATTTAAGTTAATTGTTAAAGCGCGCTTATGGCATATTTGCGAATGAATTTTTGAGTAAAACGTTTGAAACGGGCTTTTACCGAATTATTAAAAGTCTGACTAAAAATTGCCTATTCGCCTAGGGCTAGGTTGCAGTAAACAATAATTAATTGTCGCTTTGTTTCATTTCAAAATAAATAAAACACAAATAAAGAAAGATATATAAATATAAATAATAATTTCGTTTAAAGAAAAAAAGTAAATACGTGCTACGTGTACATTTATTTGCATGCCCTTTAATTCATACATAATACTATGAATAAACAAAAACATAACCCGCATAAATAAACACAGCATCATAATGAAACGCTCATTAAGTATGTGTTAAAACCAACATTGCTAAAACTACATTTTCCTCATAAATAATTTTCCACATTTTTGTAGACGTGAACACTATTACTTGCCAGAAAAAAGTTAAAAACGATTCATAATTAAGAAAACTTAAACGATGTTGGCAGTTCTCGAGTGAAGGAATAAAAATGGAATATATTTTCCTCGAGGCCACATATATTTCAACTAAATATTATTCATTTTTATTGCTTTGTATTTTTTAGCGTAGGGAATAGAAATAATAGATGTAAAATATTTTATTTGAAATATAAACGCGGGAATATATAGTGACATGGAATATATAGTCAAGTGACGATCAATTCGCACAAATTTCAAAAAATAGGTACAATAGATAGCAGGGGCCCGTTTCTCAAAAACTTGTAACTTGTAATACAAGACAAGTGGAAGTCCCTTACTAACAAAAGCTGTCAAAAAGTGATATCCGCTTGTATTACAAGTTACAAGCTTTTGAGAAACGGGCCCCAGGTGTAACAGAAACGTTTTGAGTCTCACGCGTAATAGTATGGATTGACATCTTCCAAAACAAATGCATGTAGAGTCAGACCAAGAAAAGTCTGCAACGATTTTGATAGGAGACGCACGCATTTTATACTTACGTCATCATTTCATAGAAGTTTGACGTTTAAAATAACACTTGCTCGGCGTGTGCTATCAAAATCGTTGCAGACTTGTCTTGGACTAACTTTAGCTAAGTAATGTAAACAAGAACAATTTCACGTTTTAATAACTTAAGTATAAAAAGACAGTTCATTTGTGTGTTTTAACTCACAACACAACACACATATTTGAGTTGTGGAAATGCAATCTCAGACAAACTCGTCTAGTGTAGTGCCACTCAGAAGCAAATTGAAAAAGTTTTGGCCCCTGCGTATTGGTATAATACCTCTGTTACCATTAAAGAGATTTCCGTCTTCTTTCGTTGTATTCCGGCTATTTTAGCACTTTGGTAACTGTCATAAATCTCCAGCTAAAAGCCGTCCTATGCAAAATAGCCGTAGCTCTCTCCGAAAGCCATATTTTTAGCCTAGCAGAGACCTTTATATTTTGTGTAAACTCATCTAGGCTTCCTGAAGCGACAATCGCATTTGCGACCGAAACAGTCACAGTGATAAAATTTGGATTAATATGGCTGTAATATACAAAACAAACCAACATATTGCAGGCATATGCTCAAATCGCTACATCCCGGTCATTTTCTAAAACTTTGAACATTACATGACTTACATGTATTTTTCCATATGAAGCATAAAATCATGTTTCATACAGATACAAAGATAAAATGTTGTAGGTAGTAGCCTTACCAGGCGTGGGTCACTGCGCTATTTCGTCGCTTTGCTACAGGTACATCCGTTCCACACCAAGTTTGGTGGATAGCCATAAGCCGCGCGTGGCGCTGTCGCCACCTAGCGGCCATATCTGTCCTGATCGTAACAGACGCGTTTTCTTAGAGAGTGAGTCTTCTGTACCTAGTACTATTATTTATACTGTGGCCTTACTAAGGTAAAATATCCGCAGGCTCACGTAACCCATATTTTTGGCGCAGCATAACAGATACTGCCTTTGTAAACGCATAGCAATAATAACTCTGTTTATCAGGCGAGAACCTCCCTGGCCTCTCCCATATTTCGCTGCGTGCCACCTTGCTAGGAAATTTAATTCAACGTCTTATGCTTAGTTTGAGCTCAAAGCCAGGCACGTGCCTTGTATTTTATGTATAGGGTCAGTGAGGTTTTCCCGGAATTATAAACGAACGGAAATTTGAATGGAATTGTTTGAGGCACGTTAGAGAGCCGTGACAGATGCGCACGGAATGCAAAGTACCTAACTACTGACTTTTTTGAAGGGAAGGCAAAGATCTTTGTTTTAAAATGTAAGCACATTATATTGCACTTACGTATGTGAAGCACCTACCAATGGTGTACAAACAAAAACTTCTGTCCCAAGTTGATCGTTATTGATAAGAGTGATAAGAAACTCGGTGAAATATATTTTTTATTGAATGCGTCTGCGTTTCGTATTATTTCTTTCCTATCTCATTCTGAAAAAAAAAAACTAAAGTTATACGAATGTGCCAAATGTGCACAAACATTTACTGACACGTTTTACAGTGACGGTATACAGGTTGGTGAGCTTGCCAAAGAAATATATTTATTCACAGTGAGCATTCCTCACACATGTATTTAGTCTATACCTATCTTTTTGACACAGTTTGCTTCCTTTACACTTTGAGGGGCCCACAAGTGTTTTTAGATTTCCCTTTATTTGAGAGTATCATAGCCATCATGGGGTAATTCTTATCCTCACCCTGTCTTATATTTATTTTGTTCTCAATACAGAACTCTTTATTTTATGTGGTTCCTGCTCAGGATTTCAGGGTCAGGCTGACAACGCTATGTACCATCGTCCACACTGTTAACTGACAGTTCGTAAACCCTATTACAAAAGGTATAGATGGACAGCAGTTAAGAGTGTTGCTGTATGTACCTATCAGTCGGTTTGAGAATTAAAACCAAAATGTGTTTTTACGGCATCAATATTATTTAATATTAATGACTAAAATTATACAACCAAGATCCATTTTAAAATAAGAAAATTACGAAACAGTTTAACCTACCATAGCAGCGAATAATTATATTATTCTGAATGGATTAATTCGTTTCCGAGTTAAGGAATAAAATGGAATATCATTTCAGATTGCAGAATTACGCTCAAGTGCATGCTGCCATTTTGAATAACGCTTTAAATAGGCCAGTAACACTTTAGTGTTCCCGCCACGATCAAAATATTATTCAATAAATTCTAAAGTAAAGCCGTATGATTTATAAAAAAAAGTTTTCAATTCAAAATAAAATTACCAAAATTTCAGCAAGTGAAATACAGAGTAGGTACATACACATACTTCTCGACAAATAATAATATACGTTTACACCAATTTCCAACATACCTCAAAACGTCACATGCTATACTCTTAACTGTCCCTGCACCTAATGTATCGTAAATCTCGTAAGTTCTCAAAACTCATCGGTGCGAACCACCGTGCCGCGTACGGTGTGACGGGCGGCCGACACGGCTCAAGAAATACGCGTTCCTAGGACTAGAGCGAGCGTTTCAAAAAATAGAATAAAGAATTCGAGATTCGAATTTTCTTGGCTGGCATTTGTTTTTCTGGGTGAAGTTGCTTACAGATTTCATACACATATTTAGTTCTGTTTGTGTGTAGAAGTTTCGAAATACATACAGATACGTTTAGGTAATATGTCCAAATAAATCAGAGTTTGTGAAATCCCGTGTTATGGGAAAGAAAGCTTCAGAATTTTTATGTCGTTATTGATGTTAAAATAAGTAATGTAATGTTATATACTGCGGATAATGCTCGATTTTCTAACATTGTAGTGAGCTCAGCCAAATGCTTTTTATGTACGAATTGAAATAACAATCCTCACTTAGAGCAATCAGGTACTGTTTTCATATAATTCAACTAGCTCAGTTATAATTATAAGTACACATTAGACTACTTAAATACTGCCATAACATTCGACTTTTCGGTGTTACAAGATATGTTTAGATAACTTATTATGCTAAGCTAAGAGTTCTTCCCTTTGGCATAATCCACACTTAAAGTTACTTTGACATCCGTAATATGTAAGCTGAATTTGAAGTGACTTACACAGATTGGAGATGATTATTCAGTAAGTATAATTTAAGTTAAGTTTCCGAGATCGTGCGTATTATTTAGTCAGTTCCTTTGTGAGTTTCGCATTTTATGTGGCTGGACATCTGCCTGTCTGTTGGTAACGTCTAAACTGAAACTTGATATCTCAATTACAATTATCTTAGAAAGCGGGATGTAATGTATGAAATGGTTTCATTCTAAATAATGCCACAATATATGAACTACATCGAGGCATTCCAGTAAGTTTATACGGCTTCATAAATAAGGTATGTAGTTTTTCAAAACTTTTTGTCAACAACGTAGCATCTCTGGAGGAGTGAAGGTACACTATAGTATACACTACACTATTTTTTTAATTTGGGAATTCTTGTGTTATTTCTACTCAGAATCACGAGCTCTTTCGATCCTAATAGGAGAATAAAAGTGTTCCAAAAATTTTACAATTTTTTCCAAGTGAAAAGTAATTGAGTGGAAATAAAAACCTTAGGACACTTTTTTTTTTCTTTTAGGATCGAAAGAGCTCCTGATTTTGAGAAAAAAACTTAAAAATGTCTGAATAAAAAAGATTAGTACGAAAATATCCAGTCAACAAGTTGTAACAGACGCTGTGAAAACGCTCAAATATTCTCCTATCAATTAACAAAGGCCTTGTAAAGTGTTCCATCACGGTCCAAAACTCAGCAAAGCGGGCCAATGCACACAAGTCACTACACAAATTGGGGCAAGTTTGCCGATGGCAAATGTAGCGTTGGTGTAGCAATGCTACATTATTATTTAACGTCAGGAATAGTCGGTTGTTTTGCCGGATGTGTGACGACTGTAATGTTGGATTAGGTATGTAGGTAAATAAAAATACACGTGTAGGTCTGTAGGTCCTTCGGAAGATTCGCACATCCTTAGTCATTTTGGAAGACAAAGGGAATCATGAACTTAAGGAAATTGTTTTTAAAGAAGTAGTTATTTTAGTTTTTGAAGAAATAGAAACCATACATGTCACGCAACATTGAAACGGTTTAGGAGATATTTAAAGGGATAAGTTCGCCTTTGTACTAATGATGTGGGTTCTTCCATGTTTTGTTTCTTTTTGTACAATAAAGTGTTTTACTACTAATACTACTACTACCACAGAATAAATAATAGTACTAGGTACAGAAGACTCACTCTCTAACAAAACGCGTCTGTTACGATCAGGACAGATATGGCCGCTAGATGGCGACAGCGCCACGTGCGGCTTATGGCTAGCCACCAAAATTGGTGTGGAACGGATGTACTTGTAGCTACCTGTAGCAAAGCGACGAAATCGCGGAGTGAGCCACGCCTGCTACTACTACTAAAGTCATCATCAATAGAAGTGGATAATAATTTGCCAAAAGTTCATCCTTGCAAGTAACTTTAACACTACTCGTAGGTTTGTTTTACATTAAGAGTAGTGTATGAAACAGCATTTATTTTGGCATTTTAGGATTGGCCCGTTATAATAGTTGTTAATGGCTGCTATTTAACTGATCACCAGATTTAGTAAAATTTAATACCAAAAAAATCTATTTTACCACCCTAAAATCATGAATGATCACCAAAATTATAACACCATTTTAATGTGAAATGATTACCAATTTTATTACATTTTACTATCCTTTTAAAGGAAATGACACCAAAATAATCATTATTAACCCAAAAATAGTCAATGATTGCCAAATTTCAATCCCCATTTTAATGTGAAATGATAACCAAATTTTTACATCTTGCTATCCTATTAAAGAAAATGACACCAAAATAATCATTGTAAACCCAAAAATAGTAAATGACCACCAAAATTAGAACTACATTTTAATGTAAAATGATAACCAAATTTTTAAATCTTGCTATCCTATTAAAGCAAATGACTCCAAAATAATCATTGTAAACGCAAAAATAGTAAATGATCACAAAATTGTAACCACATTTTAATTAAAAATGTGCAATCATTTAATATATCGTTATCCTATTAAATTAATTAATCCACTTCGTCACCTTTTTCTAGTAGCATTTTATTTCTGTAACAGTCGCAGTTCTAACCTAACCTAACCCACTTTTCTAGTAGCATTTTGTTTCTGTAAGGGTCGCAGTTCAAACCTAACCTAACCCACTTTTCTAGTAGCATTTCTTTTCTGCAAGGGTCGCAGTTCAAACCTAACCTAACCCACTTTTCTAGTAGCATTTCGTTTCTGTATGGGTCGCAGTTCAAACCTAACGTAACCCACTTTTCTAGTAGCATTTCTTTTCTGTAAGGGTCGCAGTCCAAACCTAACCTAACTCACTTTTCTAGTAGCGTTTCGTATCTGTATGGGTAGCAGTTGAAACTTAACCTAACCTACTTTTCTAGTACCATTTCGTTTCTGTAAGGGTCGTAGTGCTAACCTAACCTAACCCACTTAACTGATAGCAGTTTAACTTACTTTTCTAGTAGCATAACGAAATGCTACTAGAAAAGTAGATTAGGTTAGGTAGGTATGCGGTGCGGGCTACGGGGGGTTGAGCGGGAGGGGCTAGTAATTTTGGCATCAGTTTACTTTATTTGGTAATATGTATAAATTTTTTGGTAATCATAGTGGTTTATTTAGGTGAAAATATCGCATTAAGTTGGTCTTCAAGATTTGGTGATCATTAATGATTTTTGGTGATCATTCAATATATTTGGTATTTGAATACAATTTGAAGTGCAGTCGTAATTAAAGTGGTGGTACTTTTGTATTTTTAGGCCTTATTTTTTTGGTGTTCAGTAATTTTTTTTGGTAAGCATGATTTTTTTATTTAGGGTACCAAAGTATTTTTTGGTGGTCATTATATTTGTAGCCGTTGTTAATTATGACCTAGGTACATATTCACCCTTCATAGTATACTCAAAACAAAATCATCCTATATAGAAGCCTTACTAGAAAATGAATGAACAAAATAGTTTGAGCGTAGATTTCGAGCACGTATACCTACACGAATATGCTTTTATGGAATCTCTAAAATGCTCTCCCAAATTAAAATCACACTCGGATGAACGGGACAGCGTCGCATTTAACTAAAACTGGAACTCGAATTTCATTCCGTTCGACAGTTGGACTGGAGACAGTAGGAGAGCTTGCCAACGAAGCCATACGATGATGAATTATTTGAGCCGTAACGTAAACAGCCTTTTGTACAAATTTAAAACTTATATTTAAAAATAATTTACCTTTTTTTTAACATTTTTGGTAGTTTCATATCCTTCATTTCGGGGAAAATTGTACCTCATTAGGGTAAATCGGAGAATATTTTTTCAAGCCGTCCACCATTTTAGCAGTATACGCGAAAGCGAAACGGTAGCGTTGCCTCGGCAATTTAACGTTGTCGTCGAGGTGCTTTTAATATTCTCCCTTTTATAAATCAGCGCTTGGATTAACGTACGCCGTGATACAGGTCAGGTCAGGCTTACCGTATGCAAATATGAAAAATAAGTTTTTGGCAAAAATTTCATTTTTGGTACAAGCTTTTATCGCTGACTATACTTTTCTTACGACAGACAACTAATACTCATCGAGACAATTCTAAAAACCCCTAACACAATTAGGTTGCGTTGTTTCATCACAGAGTTCCTATGGCCACATCCTGCCTCATCCACCATCATCAGATCAGTTCGACAGTATCATATTAAGCTTAGAATAAATTTAAAAGTGGAAAAATTACTGTCTTGGGTGAGACTTGAACTCACGGCCTCTGGATTGATTCTCCAGCGCTCTGCCATCTGAGCCACCAAGACCTCATCCATAGCCGGCAAATCTTTCCACCATATTCTATTAGAATATGGTGGAAAGATTTGCTGGCTATGGATGAGGTCTTCTATTATATGATATATATTCTAGTAGAATATCCATACCTCTATTCTATTAGAATATGGTGGAAAGATTTGCTGGCTATGGATGAGGTCTTGGTGGCTCAGATGGCAGAGCGCTGGAGTATCAATCCAGAGGCCGTGAGTTCAAGTCTCACCCAAGACAGTAATTTTTCCACTTTTAAATTTATTCTAAGCTTAATAGCATCGTTCGCAGACGTTTCTGCTTGTTAAAAATTAAAATTAGTATCATATTATTGTATTGTCATCAGAACTACATACAGTGCCAATTTTCATGACGCTACGATCCATGGAAGATGGTTAAATTAGTAACCTTAGATTCCATTACATAGTTACATAGTTACATACAGGTCGACCTAATAAAAGCTTGTTAAAAAACTGAAAAAAGCTCCTGATATTAAGTAAAGTCTATTAATTAAGGGGCATTGACATCCTGTGGTTGCTACAAATTGATTGGGTAGTAAAAGTAGTAAAATGGCCCATCGAATTGTCATTATACTGTCACTTTATCAGTGCGTGTTTATCAATATAATATATAGAGGATTTCCAGTTAAACTTTTCAAAATGGCGAAGATATATCGAGATTTTTTTAATCATTCATGTTGTTTTAAGTGTAATATTGATGACTTATTATATACTGGACTAACGTTGAAGTGTGCAGGTAATGAATGATAAAATTAGTCTTGAAACGTGTTTAAGCATTTTTTGGTTAACATCCGACAATCCTGGTGGCAAAGTCCAGCTTTCACTATATACTAAAAGCAACTACCGAACAATGTTATACTTTGCGAGCTTACTATTGACATTGGGCCCGATTCGGATTTTGAAATAGACATCTATTAGACATCTTTTAGACATCACCAAGATACGATAACGATATGTTTAAGATCTAACCTGTCAAATTTGACATTTGCGCGATTCTGGAGATACTGTTGAACGATTTCCACAGGATATGACTTAGAGATCTAATTCACATCTAATAGATATCTTACTCTATCTAACGTAAAAGTGACATTGGTTGCCCGAATTGCGCTGCAAAAGAGAACTAGTTGATATCTAAACTATAACGTATCTAGAATGGATCTAGTACGCGTCGTCTCTTGTAAATATCTTAAAGTTCGAATACGGCAGATTAGCGAAAACATCATTGATAGAAAGCCAATTTTTAAAAAAGAAACAGTATATATAAACAGTTCTTTAATTCGGCTACAATCTGAATAAGAACCCAATCCGGATTTGTCCGCCCAGTCCCCTTAGTTCGGTTGAATCCTTGTTCATTACGAGGCCCGAGGCCTACTGTGCCCCTGTTATGTGGCGGCCTGTTTCATTTCGCGTGTCACACCGCCGTCGCATTAGAGCCAGTTTTACCACGAACTTTGAACAAGTACGCATTGTGCAATGCATTGAATCGATATTTGAATAGACGTACTACGAACAAGCTATAGTTCGTTTTTTTAGCATTAGAAATAAGGTAAACAATCTTGATGTGTCTTTTAATTGGAAAACACATTTTAAAAATGATTTACGGCAAATATGTAACAATTATGAATCTAATACGATCACTTATATTCTTTTGCTTTGAAAAGTAATAGTTACTGATTTTTAAAAAGCGTTGTTCAATTAAAAGACATGTCAAGATCGCTTACCTTCTTTCAAGTTCTTTCTAATGCTAAAAAAAACGAACTATAGCGATAACGCCAGTTGCGTTGAGAGTAAACGCGGTGGATTAAAAAAAACAATGATTTGGATAAAGTCAAGTTTTGAAAATCGGGTTATAAGAATTTTTTATTCGTGTGACATTTTTACAGGGTAAAGATATTTAGTAGGCATCTATAACTTCAGATTCTGCTTCTTTCTACTTCAGCTGACACAAATGCGGTGGCAAAATTAAATGCCGGTCCCGCATTGGCTTATACAGCCACGAGAGACGTTGTTCCTCGCTTACAGACGCTGCATAAATCATCTGTCAAGATTTTAAAGGCATGATGATGATAACTTATAATTTTGTAATATCGCTTCTGTTTTTATTATATATTGATTATAGCGTGTACAATTGTTTATAGCTAGACAAGATGATAATCGTTAAAAATGCCATTAAAAACTAAAATAATGTGTGGATACAGATGGGTAGGTTTTCGTAACATCTCTCATCCTACGTTAGGCGTTTATCGATGTATGATTAATATATTGGCAAGCCCCTTTGGAAACTGTAAGAAGTGCCCTTAAATCCTAAATTTAAATTATGATATTATTCCGTTGTGTATGTAGAGGTAACATAATTATACTACATCTACATCTACAATTTTTGTGTCATAGTAGACACAAAAATTGTAGTATAATTAGTACTCTTAGTAGTAGACTGTAGGGTAGCATGCATTTTGTTAATTTAGCTGATAGTAGTAAATTCTTTAGCGCCTAATGTAATCAATAAAAACTGGCAAACTAGGAAAAGTGCCATCCTGCGAGACAGGCATAGCAGTGTTTAACTAGAATAAGTTTACCTAACCTTGTTTAATCATAAGTTTCACTGTATCAATAAACTATTTAGATTTTTTGATTTTTGATTTTGATCTACATCTACAACCACAAAGAGGCAAAAACTATTCGGATAAAATAAATATTTTATCCTACTTACGTACATTCAATACTATACGAGTAAATACCGGTCTATTAATCCTTGAACAAATGCTAAATATACTCGTACATCAGTATTACAACAAAACCACAAAACTGCGACTTTGAATACCTTCGGGCCTTTACAAACGTCCCCGGCTCCTTGACTTTGGGCATAAATCCATTGACTGTCAGGTCCTTAGCCAAAGGCTTTCCCGCTTAGTCCGCTTAGTGATGTGCGGTTTAAAATATTCTCGAATATTTATGTTTGATATTTTTCACTCAGAAGTTGAATAAATCTGTCTACTTAATAGCCAGCCCACACTAGCGTCTCCTGAGCGTCGGCGTCTAATCAACTCTACGGCTGCTGCTCGACGGATGCTGTTTAGCAAAAATGTGTCGACCCACATGAATGTCTCAATAAGATGTCAACTTTAGGCGTCAATTTTTTTAAATTGACATCTTATTGCAAGATCGATGTGGGTTGACACATTATTGCGTAACAGCATCCGCTCGACGCAACGTTGGCGCAACTGCGCAGCGACGTCATTTTCCATAACGCTGATTAGACGCCGACGCACAAAAGGCACTAGTGTGGGGTGTGTTAAGGTGATATTTGGATGTCAACTGCATTAAATGTTACGACACTACTGCCACATAGACGCAGCCGCTGTCACTGTCAATTGATTGTGTTCAAATGAGTGACGTTAGTGGCTAGAACTCGTCGCGATTAGAACGTTCAATCGGTTACTAATTTTATCAATTGAATTGACAGTGACAGCTCCCACGTCATTCGAACGTCACTTTAAATCATTTGTAGATGTCTACTATGATTTTTAGGAACTCAATAATATAACAGACTAGCTTCGGCCTTCGTCTGGATGCGTTTGATTGATAAAAACTATCCTGTATCCTTCCGCGGGCCTCAATTATCTACATATTACCAAATTTTATCTATATCCTGAAATAAAACTATTGAATCGAATTATATCGCCTATATTGAATTCATACCACCCGTTGACCGCGAACGCTGTAAAGGGTTCGAAAAGTCGGGATGTACCTAGTATGAATTCAATATACGCGATATAATCCGTTTCAATACTTTTATTTCATAAGTAACTATCGCGGTAACCGAAGACAATATTTTATCTAAATCGTTTAAGCGATTTAAGAGTGAACAGGTGACAGAAAGAAAGTTATTTTCGCATTTATATTATTTGTAAACACTTGCATAAAAGTTTGTATACGGACGGCTACCTTTTCTCTGCAGCTGACCGTTAAAAATTCTCAAGAATTCAATACAAAACCAGTGCCGGACGAAAGTTGCACATCTCTAAGCCCGGCGATGTCCCGCCGATAACATCTGGCTAGATTTAAAGCTGGATAACTCAGGCTAAACGAAACGACTACACCGTCTTGCTAAAATAAACGGACGTTATCTATTTAAAGAGACACACAAATGTTTCGGATTAAGACAAAGTTTTATAGAAAAGGAAACGTTCCACTATGTGTAGTGTGTGTAACTAACTATATATCTATCAGTTATCTCAGTGGTAAAGAAGTTGCGCAGTGATTTTTAAAAGAACTCAGATTAAAACTACATAAGTGATATAGGTATATAAGGTACTAACTTATTAGTTGCAGATATTTTTACAGCTGATAGTACTCGATTCCTGGTGTATAATTTAAATATGAAACATTTATAACTTTTATGATGTCTTTTTGGAGAAAACTGAACAACAAATTTGCTACGTAAAAACACCCTGTTAATGTGATTATTAAATTTGAACTCATTGAACAGATTCTAGTACCTCTTTTACCTAACACCTAACTGTCTGGCCACTTCACGTCAATAAATCAAATACTTGATTGTCAATGTCATGTTAATTGCTGTCTGATCGTCGTGTCAGTTAAATGCACAAATGATGATTATTTTTAGACGAAATTATAATTAATTTTTATGATTATTTATGTACCTTTAACCTTTTGTTTGAAAAATGTATTTATTGCCCATCTATAAAACTAAATAAATTATGTTACTTTATTAATTTTTTGTTCGGTAAGTGAAAACAAAAAAAATATACATATATTCTTAATTTCTATTTAAAGTTAATTGTTTTAAAGTAAAGTATCATCTGTTAAAATATGTGAACTAATAAATTAACACCTTATAATATCACATTTTTACTTACTTAAGATAATATTGTATCAGTTTCATGCCACCAAGCCAAGGTTGAAGACCAGTCCTTAGCTGACCATAATAACTTGTTACCGACCGCCACAGTTTAAGGGTACAACAAGTGAAAAAGTGACCCCAAATGAGGGTATAATAATTGTAGCTCTAGTGAAAAACGGGTCAACTTATATGAAACTTATACCGTTTTTTACTAGAACCGTAGAATTTTACGCTACAAAAACAGGGTAAAAACCTATTTGATATCGTATCTTAGGTCAGGCCAAGCCGGACTACGAGTATAAACGCCTATCTAAATTGTGTAGAAGCAGCAGACAGAGACGTACGTGCTACATATGCATCCGGTGTGCACTGGCCTTAAGCCAAACGTGTACCGAGGGGCAAAAGTCCCAAGAGTCAGATCTCCGCAACGACTGATCATAGGATTATCATCATACTGACATTACTAATGCGATCACCGCAGTAACACACTATACTTCATTTTTTTAGCATTAGAAAAAGGGTGAACAATCTTGACGTGTATTTTTATTGAATATCACTTATGACAAAAAAGTTACAGCAAGTGCAAGGATATATATTTACATTATTTTGGTTTCATAAGTAATGGCCGAGCGGATATGACGCCCGACTTTCAATCCGGAGCACGCGTGTTCAAATCCTGGCTCGTACTAATTAGGTTTTCGGAACTTATTGTACGAAATATCGTTTGATATTTACTACTAGCTTTTCGGAGAAGAAAAACATCGTGTGGAAACCTGCATATATCCGCGAAGAATTTCAAAGGTGTATGTGAAGTCCCCAACCCGCATTGGGCTAGCGTGGGGACTATAACCCAAGCCCTCTCGTGCTTGAGAGGAGGCCTGTGCCCAGCAGTGGGATGTATATAGGCTAAATTATGTTATTATTTAATATCATACAACTTTCTCTGGTACTGCAGGTCTCACAACACCCACTTAGTAAGTTTCTCTATTACTATTTTCATTAGGTATAACATCTACAACTTCAAAAGCTTGATGAAAATAAGAAGTCCCACAAAAACATCTTCATTAAAGTCATGCACTATCAGCGCCCAATTTGCCATACTTAATTAAGTTTGTAAACAAAGCAATTAAACCGAAGCACCTCATGTGAGGTGTATTTAATTTATCGTTCTGAGCAATTACTTAATAACTCCTATCTTTAAGAAATTCAAAGACCAGAACCAGTTTGAACCCTGATATATTATAGTTGTTAAGAAACTTGAGCTCAAGTAACACTGGTGTTGTGATGAGATGGAGACAATGTAGTCTGAATATGGCTGAGAATTGCCTTGTTAAGGCGAAAGCCTTAAATTACATGTTCCGTTCCGTGACGGTGATGGGCTCCAGAAATTATAATAAGACTGCTTTAATCTTGAATTTTAGGATAAGTTACAGTTAATAGATTTCAATCAGTATTTTCACGTGTTCTCCAGACTTAAATTATTTTGTCATGAATCAATTGAATTATTTTGTCGGAATGCAGTCACGGAACATAGGTGACATTTATTGCAATTTTAATCATAAAATCAAATCAATAACATAACCTTTAAAACGTAGGTATTTTGAATAAAATTATACAATATACACTATTGAAGAAAGACAGTCGCCGATCAATTTTGAACATTGTTCATTGTAGGATTGGAAAAACTAGAATTATCAATGTACTATAAAGCCGACCACTTACTAACAGGCCGCCGGACGATATTGGCCTGTCAGTTAAAACAAAAAGTTGACAGTTCCGAACAACTGACCGACCGATATCGTCCGGCGGACTGTTAGTCAGTGGTCGGCTTAATAGAGAAAAATCTAAAAAATATTAGGTACTTAAACTAGCTCAGTTACTAAAAAGAAAATACCGGAAATTGAAGAAGCAGTCGTAGTCGATATTATTATCTAAGATGACAAGTTGTTCATTTATGTTGTCACTTCAAAAGACCAAAAGTCAAACTTCCGTTCCGATATAAAAAAATGACATTTAGTTGTCATTCGAATGTGCATTTCACTCGTACTTGCTGTACTTGTATATGTATTGGCGCGAGTGAGACGCACGGGCAAATGCTAACACAGAATAAATAATAGTACTAGGTACAGAAGACTCACTCTCTAACAAAACGCGTCTATTACGATCAGGACAGATATGGCCGCTAGGTGGCGACAGCGCCACGCGCGGCTTATGGCTAGCCACCAAAATTGGTGTGAAACGGATGTACTTTTAGCTACCTGTTGCAAAGCAACGAAATCGCGGAGTGAGCCACGGCTGATGATAACAAAATGACATCATTTTCATCATCACTTCAAAGCACGAACCGACTCAGTCACAATACTGTTTAACATATTTGAACCGTTAATGTTGTTCTAAGATTGCCAGTTTGCTGATACGATTATGTGACTGAAGAGCAAATGTGAAATTGTGTGCATGTTCAAGATAAATTAGGATTTGTACAGTCGCCATCAGATATATTGGAGCGGCCAAGGTGCTCACAAATATCTGAACACGCCTCTATTGTCAAGGCGTCACAGTGCGTCGGGCTGTTAATAGTGGGGTTACAAAGAGTAGAGGTCTTAAACTATTTACAATTAATATACGTAAGTTCTTCACATTTTGCCTACAAACTGGCATACAAATTTAAATGAACTAGCCTTACATCAAGTACTTAGGTATATGAAATATTATTAAATAAATTACTTTACTGGTTTCTTGCATATTAGTATTATTATTTATTTATTTTTACTGTTTAGCACCGCAGAAAATATAACGCGTATATATTTTTCTAATCAAATAATTTTAATTTATCAAATGGACCAAAATATGTAACGCGCAATTTTTTACTATCATAATTTATTGAAAACAAACGATATTTTAAACTAACTATTTCACACACGACACGTAATTAATACGACATAATGGGTCCATATTGCCCCGAATTCTAACTAAATCTTATTTCACAATAGTCCCCGATAATTTGCGCCTACGTAACGTGTTATCTGTATCTAAATTAGATTTCCCTGCAATCCTTTGTTCTTGTACTCAGTAAATCCGAAGTCATGCGTAGAGTTAACGTATTGTAAGCATTACTCTGAATGGAAGGGAATTACTCCGTTACTTAATTATGTATGCTATCATTACTAGGAATCGTGAAATTTGAGTTCTCGTCTCGGGTTGGAGTAATTTAGTAACTATCGTTTTACTATCTTGCCAAGTGCGAGTCGGACTCGCGTACCAAGGGTTCGCGTACATTAAGTCCGACTCACGCTTGACTGCACATTTCTAATAGGTTTTCCTGTCATCTATAGGTAAAGAACTATTTTGTATATTTTTTCAAAATCTTAAACCTAGTAGGTAGTTTCGGAGATAAAGGGAGGGAATGGTATTTTTTTGGCTATTTTCTGAAATAACTTTTAACCTATATATGTTAAAATTATAAAAAAATATATTTGGAATTCTCAAGATGAGCTCTTTCATTTGATATATAACACGATATAGTTTGAAAATTTTTATTTTTTAACTTTCTCATTTACCCCCCAAAAGTGGCCCCCATGTTTAAAATTAATTTGTTTACGTTACATGTCCGTCTTTGGGTCACTAATTTACATATGTGTACCAAATTTCAACTTAATTAGTCTAGTAGTTTCCGAGAGAAAATAGGCTGTGACAGACGGACAGACAGACAGACGCACGAGTGATCCTATAAGGGTTCCGTTTTTTCCTTTTGAGGTACGGAACCCTAACAAATAGGTAATCTGACTTTTGTCAACTAATTTTCCTTGTCAGTCCGATAATTTTGTAGTTGACTGAACAACCCCGCAACAAGGAACTCTCTGAGTTGTTTACCGACGTTTCCCATTACAAGTCCCAAACGGACAAGTTAGAACCGCCGTTCTGTAATATTAATGCGGTTTACTTGTCTTTGTGCCCAGTTAATCTGTGCCTTTACCATTTACCGCGGTCGTACGCTAGCGACTGCTTAATCTCGCTGTGTATCTCGCTCGCACTGGAGGTATGTACGGCGACCACCAGTTTCGCACTGATATATTCGTTAGCGTATGCGTAATTTACTTTCGAAAGTTACGCAGACGTTAGCGATACCGGGTGTGGTCTGTAACACGTGCAAATAATTAAAACATTTATATTTATTGTACTTCTCAAACGATATACGTTTTGATTAACAATTTTTTAGAGCACCGTACAAAACTTTGTTCACGGTGCTCTTATGGGATCACTTCGGTCTTGCAAATCGGTTAAATGCGTTTTTCTCAAAGACCGTTTGATGTAGGTACCTAAAATTTGGAATCGTTATGGCAAGTACCATCACTAACACTGTGAATAAGTCAAAATTGCTTATTTCTGATTATAGGGGGAAATTTGGGGGGTTGAGAGGGGTAGCCTGAATTTTTTTTTATTTGTAAGAATCGTGTGGGGTACCATTAGAAAGCTTGCAAAAAATTGAGTCGATGGACTGATTTTGACTTCATTTTAGAGTGCAATAGTTTCGATAAAAAATGCATTTAAAGTTGCAAGTTTTCATACAAAAAATTTCACCTCAGTCCTGGCAATTTTCGCGAAAAGTATAGCTAACAGGCAGCTGACCAGTCAATACCCAACTTAAAGAAGCATGGAGACGGCGGGAAAATTATCAGCTTAACTTTATCTTTATTAGTTTTTCAACTGCAGCCTGATCTTTGGTTGCTTAGGGCTAGCTAACTGATGCTTACACTGGTCATTTCATATTAGGAAGTAGTTTTAGCGAGAAAGATCCTTAGTTAAAACTTTGGCATTGAAATTTATGACTTATGTCTTTGATACAAAGTTTAATTCTGCTTGCTTATTTTTGTGGGATATTATTTTTTTCTGAATAGCCTACTATAAGTATGAGAGAGATCTACAAAATACAACCTTATTATATTGCAAATAAGTTTAAATTTCGAACGGGCTTTCCAACCAATTGACTATCTCAATGTGCTCAGTAAGAAACATATTTATTATTGCAGTTTATATGAAAAAATTCAAATTAAGAATTCCGTATAGAGAAAGGGAACGGTGCTCTGATTGTAATCTTGTTTTATTGTGTTCTGTGCTCTTATTTTAATTATGATATCCCTTGATTTTCTATTTTTCATACAAATGAAATATTATTTTCCGTGTACGCTGTCATCAGTATGTCTGACGTTGCTTGTCACGTTATAAACATAACAAAATTCGCAATACATTGAGTCTTAGCATAAACATAAAAGAGTGATAATAATCAAAGCAGAACTTATTTATTAAAGTCGCTGAACAAATTTTGGTCAGTTTGAGGAGCACAACCTACAGAGTTTAATTTATTGCTCCTGTTACAGGCCACACCCGGTATAACAGTTTGACATGGCTAAGGCAGTCGTGATAAGGCTGCAGGTCTACCTAACTTTAACTTATAATCATCCTAACGATTATAACTTATGGTAAAGGGTACAGATCAACCCTGTAGTAATTGCAGCGCGTGGTTAACCAAACCACAATCTGCGACAGGTGAAATGAAGTACTGGCACGCAATTCCACGTAGCTTTTTGATGGATGGAACATTATGAGTTCCCGATATTTCGCAGCATTTATCATTATGTTTCTCTACGACGCGACATTATTATTTTGCAACAG
The DNA here is from genome assembly GCF_910591565.1 of Cydia splendana. Classification (NCBI taxonomy): domain Eukaryota; kingdom Metazoa; phylum Arthropoda; class Insecta; order Lepidoptera; family Tortricidae; genus Cydia; species Cydia splendana. The sequence goes on from NC_085973.1 coordinate 16,497,384, forward strand.
TATCGGAATATTGAAATTTCAAGATTTCTTTCATGATGTTTACTCATTATTACGAGACTTAATCGCGTAAAATAAAGTTTAAAAAAGTTCTCTCAGTAAGTTCGGCCTCTAAAAGTGTACTAATCCTTCGGGTTCTTTTGTACAGTTTTAATATTAGATCAAGACAAAGATTCTACCGTATAAATTTTCTACGCTGCGGACCCGATCTCTTTAAAATCGTTTTATCCAGAAGTATATAATAGTCTAGCTAGCGTTGGTCCCAGTGACCTAACTCTTATTTTTTTTAAATCGCTTTCAAAGTTAAAAAAGCCTTCGCTGCCTTAACGAGAAAGTTAATAAACGGTTTAAACTCGTGAGATGAGATTCAAATTACCCGCTCGGGAATAGACTGCAGTGGATCTGAGATTTCTTTGTATTTGTCAAGCCGGGGAAAATGTCTATCGAAGAAAACAATATTTAAGAAGTATAAAAGAAACGGTTAAGAGCGTTTTCACATTGTCCGATTGGATATTGGATAGTTGTAATAATGTATAACATGTGTATTTTTTTGTTTTATTCATTTAAGACGAATCGAATAATTAATAAGTTGGGCTCTGAATAATAAATAAGAAATCTTTATTGCTAATAAATTCACATCCTTAACGCAAAAAAGGCCGACTTCATGGTACAGGGAAAAATTCGACCCATGCCACTGTTTCCAGGGTGGCCTAGCGGTTTTAGGCATCTGCCGCGATTGCAGACGCTGCTGGTTCGATTCCAGCCTCGGGCACTGGAGGCCTTGGTCACTTGGTTTATCTTTCGAATATGACATTTATTTCAGTTTATAGGTCTAACATAGTCATAATATAATTTAGGGATACGATATTCAAGAACACGCCATTTTCCGTATTGAGGCGTTTATGTTAACAACAGTGATCTAAACAGCAGTATGCATCAGACAGATGCGTCACTTTCTGACATGAGAACCCCTAGTGTATAGACCGACCGCTTAACTGAGTCCTCGCCTGCGCGGTACGGGGGCGACGGGGCGGGACGACTAAGGGTGGCGGGGAATGTGCGGGCGCCGTACGCCTGCCGTCCGCACCTTCCCCGCCACCCTCAGTTAAGCGGTCGGTCTATAGATTTCATTCGATAGCGTGACGGACGTACGCGTTTGCGTTAAGTCTCATTTTGTATGGGATTTTAAACAGCGCGCCAAGCGTCATGTCACGCTATTGAATGTTTGCACTAGGGGTACAGAGGGAGACACCATGCTACGTAGTTCGCAATAAGTGCGAGCACAATATGCCTGCAGCAATTCAAACACGCAAAAAGCGTATGCAAATATATTTCGTGGCAAAAAATGAGTTTCACTGTCTCACATTTCCGCGAATACGAGGAATATTCCTTGTTCTGTGGATGACCTAGAAACCTGTTTAATCTGAGCTGTTATTCATAACGCTAAAATAGCGCATCGCTGTGGGGGATGCAGATGATACAGTATGAATATGCAGAATACAATAGTATTGTTTCAAATACATACATTTTCACCGCATCCGCTCGTAAATGCTCTCTTTATACTTGAATAACTGATGAGAAAGTTGTATTTTATTTACAATAGTGGCAATTTATACTAATTGTGAGTTGTTTACTCTTGTTGGCTGGTAGAATTGGCTTTTAAGTGTTTATTACAATGATAGATATTATTTAATAATTTTCATTTGAATTTGATTTATAATGTTTTACAGTTAATATTTTCCGGACATTGGTGTGGTGAAAATAGCTTTATTTCATTCGGTAGCAAACGTTTTCAGTCTCGTGCTTTGAAACCCTCGCAACGCTCAAGATGGAGCTTTCTGAACCACTCCCTACGCTCGTGGTTTTTCGAATCTTTCAATTGCTCAATATTAGCACGAGGAATAAACAATAACTTTGACCAATTCTATAACAATAGTTATTTGTTTACAAAGTCAGAAAATGCTCTGACTAGACGCGAACAGATACATCGGGGCTCGTAAGTGGATACCTATAGACGCTTGCAGCTCGAGCGTACCCATTTAAAAACGCGTTGCCGACTCTTTATTACTAAATATACATTGTACATTGTTTAATTATTTTAACAAGTAACCGCTGAAAGGAGCCTCAAGATTAATTATAACAAATACCTTATATCTTGACAACAGTAACGTAGGTACTCAGTTTATATGCTCAAGGAGAGCACTATATCAAAATTATATACGACCCTTACGAGACCCATATCAGCCTGTCTGGTTCTATAAATCAGTCTTAAGTGCTCCTTAAGACACTGCCGGGCGTTAATAGCAATACTCGAAATTACGTATTTGGATTTTAATTTGAAAGCGAGGAGATATTATTACCTACGTATTTCATGTTAGAATATTAAATTATTTCTTGCTTAAGGTGGAGAACGCTGTTGGTTTACTCAAAGCCGGAATAAGGGTAAAGAAAATGAGTCATCATTAAAAAATACATGGTGCTTAACAGCTTTTAACGACTTTCGATTAAAACGCAAGTGTCATTCTAATTCTTTTGAATTAATTCAATCAGTAGGTTTTTCTCGCAACTACAAAAATCAAGCAATATATAAAATATTTGGGTCATTCTCGCATTTCGTGCAAATCGGTATTATTTGCAATTTACCAAAAATGTGATGGTGTTTTCGAATATCTGTTAATGCAAGGTTGTAACATAGGACCTAAAGTATATTGGCCCGCCATGAACAATTCTAAAAAGGTGGTTATTATCTTTATATTTACAATTAACCCCCACTATTTTCATTCCTCTCTGCATGTAACGCGTGAAGTTAAACTTTGACCTCGATTTGAACCTTAAGATACTAAAAATAGAAAACTTGTTGTTGGTTCAGTAAACAAGTAATTTAGTTATGTTTTATATCCTATAATATTATACGCTAAGAAATTAACAATAAAACTATACAGCCTTATAAGTGATGGTCCAAGCAATTTCTTCATTACCGACGCGAGAAATGGATTAGCTATATTTTGCTATATAGCAAGGGTATATAGCACTTCCCGCGGATACAACACATTGTTCGTCAGTCAGTTGGCCGCGTGCTACCACAGCGGTCGTCCGTATGTTGCTTTTGACGAAAATACTTACGTTCTCTCGTGTCGGGAAGGAGTGTGGTTCAGATAAATCTTCATCGCCATCTAGTGATTTATACAGTAAGTACCAATTGTACATCATTAAAATTATACCTAATTGATGTGTTTTAGGGTTGCCTTTCGTGTGGCTTATTCCGCGAAATCAAGGTCTGATATCAACCGACCTAGGCGACGAAAACTTCCAAAACTTCATTCATATCTGTTTCATTCATTTCTTTTCCTTCCAATTTTGCCAGGGAAGGTAATGAACGAATTTAGAAGGTAATGATAATGTATTTGAGGCAGTGCATTTAATGGAAAGAGGGTTAAGTTATTATAAATAGAATGTTGGTATAAGCATTTAAAACTGTATGTAATAATATATAGGGGAGCCCAACTGGTGATTTTTTGGATTTAACTAGAGCCCAGTAGATTAACATAATCTGCCGCTCTACATATAATACCAGACCGCACTCAAGGACTGTGCTGAGAAAAATGACACGTTACTAAGAGACTAAGTGAGTTGGAATCATTTGATACCTGTCGACGATAAGGTGTCGAGGAGAACGGGGCAAATGTTTGAAATAAAGGGCAGAAACTACAGAAACATAAACACAGGCCGATAAGCAATAATAGTGCCTCCGCCGTCAAAAGCGACAATCCGTGCGTGATAAATCTCAGAAAACTGATACCAGCAGTAAAAAGCGGTGTAAAATCCCTCTCGGCGGTGGACCATCGCAAGTTCATCCATCTGTGGAATATAGCTTGAGGATCGGAGGACCTACGGGCATATCTGCTGTTATTCATGGTGCACTGTCGATGAACTTAAGCTCAAAGGGGACTCCAAGACTTTCAAAATAGGAGTACCCTCGACAATGTATGAATCCTGTTTATTTCCAACTATGTAGCCTGATAATCGTGGTCATTTCGTAAATCCAACGTCAATGGGAGTCAGACAAAAACCAACCAGTAATACCTAGTTTCGGAATCCTGATTTGAAACCTTCACTGACCTTTACCAAAGTGTAAGGGGTCTTAACACCAAAGTAAGTATTTCGGGCTTCTATGCTGTTGGTCCAGACTACTTAGGTACCTGCATATATCTTAAAGGGGTGTTTAGAGCATTAGAATGGTCCAATACACTCCATGCTTAATCTGGTACCTACTCTCCACAAGTACATATCCTCACCATTGGAAGATTTCACGGGTAAGAGCGATCCCAAAGTCAAGGTATTCTTTTCTTTCAGCTTTAGCAAAGCTGTTTGAGTCCATACTCCATGGCACGTATGCGAAACAAGTGAAACCATTATTCCTGTGCAACACTCAGCATGGTTTCAGAGCGAAACGGTCTGTGAAAACTAACCTGACCTTGGTTGACACCATCTCAGAGCATCTGGATATGGGTATCCTGATAGACGTCCTGTATTATGATTTCCGAAAAGCCTTCAATCGTGTGGGTAACGATGTATTCCTACACAAACTAGACGCTATTGGGTTTAATCCACATTTGCTTAACATTTTTGCCAGTTATCTGCGTGATCAACCGCAGTATGCAACGACCAGCATGGCCACTTCGGAACAGATCCGTACCATACTCGTTCTGGTGACAGCCAAGATTCAATCTTGGGCCCTTTCCTATTTGGAATAATGGCCAATAACCTGCCCTCGGTTATCCATAACGCTCGTTGTCTACTCTACGCCGACGATCTTAAATTGGTATATTGAGTTGAGAAGGAGGAGGATTGTAAGTTGCTGCAGGAGGATGTTTCATCTCTGTTCCAATGGAGTCGGGATAACAAACTGACTTTCAATGCGTCTAAGTGTCAAGTGTGTAGTTTTAATCAAGCCCTATTTCCTACACATGCTCAATTTTTTCTTGGACCTGACCCAATAGACTCTTAGATCAATAGACTCTTGTAATAACAAGAGTCGTCTCAGTAAAGGATCTTGCGGTCATATTCGATACGCGGTTAACATTTCACGACCATATCAAAGCACTTGGTACTGTAGCTTCAGTAGATTAGGCTTTGTCACTCGCAACGTCAGAGAATTCCATGACCCTTGCCCCATAAAAGTTTTTTACAATGTTCTGGTCAGAAGCAAGTCGGAGGCGTCAGCATTAGCCTGGATTCCTTACGAGTCAACGTACATTCTACTATTGGAAAAGGTCCAAAAGAATTTCCTTAGGATGTATTACCAAAAAATATTTATTTTAGGAACCCTGAGCTTCATGTCTTTGGAGGTGAGGCAGAACTTAAGCCTACTACTTTTAGCTTGTTGGACTTTTCGTGGAGACTCTGGCTGCCTTGAACTAGTAGAGAGGCTTGTAAGACTTTTTGTACCGGACATTAGAAATATAACCCTTAGGCTTCTCCTGGTGCATCTCCTGTTGACTCATGAGTGCTTGAGATTTTGCGAGTTTATGGAGCTACGGTGGATGGATTGGCAGTCGAGTGTATTTGGATGTTAATTTTAAATTAAAGTATGTAGTTTCTCAGTGTGTTGGTGACAAGACTAATGTAGTGCTGTGTAATCATTAAATAAATAAACAATACGAAATACGTCTTCAATCACGTAAATTGTTCTTGACAATCGCTACAAGCTAGGTGGTAAATCATAAGTCGCGATTGTCAAGCCGGAGTATTTGTTAAGTCGGCTTGATCGTCTGCACAGCGCTTAAGACACGTGATTTTAATGTTGTTCATTATATTAATGGTGTTAATTTTCGTTAACTAAAGTTTTTTTATTGCGATTTCATAAGTTTGTTTCATTACCCTCCACTGATAAAATTACCATCCATGCCCATTTCATTACCAGCGCGTAGTTCATTACCACCAGTCTTATTAAATGAAAAGGAATAAGGTTACGAAGGTGCCTTTAGCATAAAAGTGTCAATAAATGAATCCACAATGCATGAAAACCCAAAAATTTACCATTTAAAAGAAAATTTACAAATCGAGAGAACATCACCGATTTGCACGAAATGAGAGAACGACCCATTTAGAACATGAAATATTTAGCCATATTGACATTGTTTTTTATTTTATATTATTTGACATTGTTAATAATTTAGTTAATTAATCGATTGCTTATAATGGTTTTTAAATTGTGTATTACTTGACATTTGTATAATTATAATCAATTCTTATTTTCCTACTTGACAATCATAGTATAAATTCGTATAGATTAGTGTAAAATAATTTTATTTGTAATTTCATATTATGAAATAAATAAATCTAAATCATAACATTCATAACAATCCGCAACTAAGACCAGTGAAACCTGCGTCGAAACATTAAAGGTAACAAAATAAATTGGCTACAGACCCGGTTCTAAATATGTTTTAATATCAAGACATAAGCAGACATCACATCCCCTGAATAGGGAGACCGAGGTGAGTTGTGACAGAGGAGAGTTGTGACATCGTCGATTTTTTGGAATCTATTAACTAGAAACTATGTCGCAACAGTGTGCGTTTGTTAGCTCGTAACTTGAACTAACAAACGCGCGCTATTGTGACCTAGTTTCTAGTTAATAAATTCCAAAAAACCGGGCAAGTGCGAGTCGGACTCACGCACGAAGGGTTCCGTACCATAATGCAAAAAAAAAACAAAAAAAAAGCAAAAAAAAAAAACGGTCACCCATCCAAATACTGACCACTCCCGACGTTGCTTAACTTTGGTCAAAAATCACGTTTGTTGTATGGGAGCCCCATTTAAATCTTTATTTTATTCTGTTTTTAGTATTTGTTGTTATAGCGGCAACAGAAATACATCATCTGTGAAAATTTCAACTGTCTAGCTATCACGGTTCGTGAGATACAGCCTGGTGACAGACGGACGGACGGACGGACGGACGGACGGACGGACGGACGGACAGCGAAGTCTTGGTAATAGGGTCCCGTTTTACCCTTTGGGTACGGAACCCTAAAAATCGACGATGTCACAACTCTCCTCTGTCACAACTTACCTCGGTCTCCCTAATATTCTGTCCATGTGCGACAAACCATCACTCACTGTTAACTGTACATCGGTGGACCTTATGCCTTTCGTAATAAGGTCCACCGATGTACAGTTGATCCTTGAACTTTTCGAACAGGTTTTACCAGCTGCTTGCTGCACTTTAAAGGTTTTCCTGCAAAGTTGCTGGAAAATTGAAATTTAACGCTTATTACATACACGTAACAAGATCCTAGCAAGTTGAGCGAGTGTACATATTAACTACAGTGAAGCCAGAAGACAGCAGGATTTCATTTTATAGTTGCAATCTTACATGTGTATCCATCCTTATAACTGACACTTTAACAAGAAAATTGACAAATCGAACGAGTCGTGAGTGACGAATGAACGTCATAAGGCCAAGCGCGCATTACGATTTTTTATCGTGCGATAATTTTGTCGCAAAAATGCAACGTATGTGTTTAGATGTCAGTGCGCGCATATACGACAAAAATATGTATTACAGCGAGATTATAAAAACGTGTCGCAAAAATTAAATTGTAGTGCGCGCTTGGCATAATAGCGGTAGTAAATGCGTAAAGAACGTCACTTATTTTAACAAGGAAAATCACAAATACGGCGACGACAACAACGGCGCCGCAACAGTAATCAAAACAAAATAACCCTTATCAAATTGCTAGATCAGAATCCGTTCCGCCATTTTGAAAAATCTCCAGTATTTCAAAATAAAACCAAGACCTGTATGTAGAGTAGGACATACGAAAGTATTCTTTCCCAAGCTGTAACAAAGAAGCTTCATTCGCACATCGTGATCATTCGGTTAGTTACAATACAGGATGGTTATACGAATAAGTAATAGGTACTAATTCTAATTCATATAATGAATATTTAAAAAAATGTTATTTGAACAGCAGCAAAAAAATTCTCTTCTAAAACATTTCTGTCGCTCTGATTAAAAAAATGTAAACATCATAATATACTTTATATTTATTATTTTGCAAAAAAAGAAATAATTATCATAAGAAACATTCAAAACGAGCAAAGAATATACCGCCCCTTGAAATAGGAAAATCAAGTAAGAATCTACGCAACGGAGTATCTCTCACGATTACGTTTACCTAAACAGAACCTTGCGCTCACAGCACAGAGTTTAAAATTGCAGTGACTGAAAAGTATAATAGGATCTGGAGGAAGCTGTCATCCAAAATAACCGGACCTCCGAAAGGGTTTGAATAAAATTTGTGGCTCTTTTTTGGCCTCGTCGTGAATACTTGATTAACCAGCTGCTATTTCAATCGCGTAAAGAAAGGAGGCGAGTTAGCCAGCAAGCAAACGAGTTGAAGTAGGATCGTTGACTATAGCGCCCTAAGTCCCAATGTCGTTTTAAAGAGACAAATTGAAATCGAATTTTGAAATATAATGAAACAAAGGAAGGTTCCTAATTAAAAACTGCAAAAATTACTTGCAAAAAATGGTACTTACATGATAGTGACACCAACGAAACTTAAGACAGTTAGCTATCAGCACTATTTTTATTACTGGACGTTAAACGTCTGGTTCGCTAGAAACGAACGGACGCCTGTGCTCGCCGAGCGATTGGAAAACATATTCTGAATTCGTACTCTGTGATGAGAAAATGAATTTAAGTGTTCAGAGGGAAAAGGAATATTTTACCCAATCGTTGATGATTGAATAATAGCTTACTGCGGTGATAGGCCTATTTCGGTGAATTATTGTACCTGTAACAAATAAAATACAGATTAGAATATGAATATTAACGCATTCACTGCCAGGGGGCGTGGCCTAGGAACAAACTTGTATGACGGTGAACGCACATGTGCGCCGGGTGCAGTGAATGTGTTAATGCAAGTGGAGCAGGAATCTGATTTAGATTAAACAACTTGTTTCATACTGGTTTTGATACATCCTTGATGATCGTCTTAGTGATTTGTGCGCATCTCCACATCATTGACTTCGCCACTGATTGCGAATTTCGCACTTGTATTGTAAACTAATATGTGTATTAAGGGACCCACAGATCACCAATCCGCCAGACGATAGCAGCCTGTCAGTTAAACGTAAAAGGTGACAGTTCCGAACAACTGACAGGCTGAGAGACCTAAAGGGGTTACCAGTTCGCCGGACGATATTATCGTCCGGCGAACTGGTAACCCCTTTAGGTCTCTAATTCTTTCAATAACAATTTCTTTAGTTGTTAATAAATAAAAATTTTTTTTTAAATGTAAACTGTTTATTAAAAAAAAAAGAATTAACATACAATTAACTTAGAACTAATCTTACATTTTTAAGATTATTAGAACTAAGGGACATGGGGAGCAACCCCTATCAAAATTATTGAACATTACCATTAAGTGTTTTTACATGCTACTGAGTCTAATGCTCCGCCTACAATCTTTTCTGCTTTACCCTAAGGTAGACTGGTAGAAATTGCCTAGTGGCATCATTTTCATCTTTTGTACATTAACACATTCAATACCACTAAGTGCTACGGGTTACGCTCGTAGCGCGTAGCCACGGTTTCGTCGTATGTAGCGCGTAGTCGCTACGAACAGTGTACCCGACAGTCGGGTTCTTGGTGTTGAATGTGTTAAGTAAGTTTTTCTTCTATGCGATAAAGTTTAAATAAATAAACAATTTCCTATAACACAAAACGCTCTGCTTCCTCAAGTTTTTCATCCGCAAACTTTTTAAAGGTCTCCTCGAGGATATTAGTTTCCGCGAACATTTTCCACTACCAAATAAACTAGTTTGTACTTTGTAGCCCGGACTCGAGTTTTATCAAATTTATTCCGGCTATTAGGAAGGGAATCCCGAATTCTTTTCAGGAAAACTTCTGGCAAACTTGAATACAATGAGCTAATGGAGAAATGTTTCAGTTAAGAGTGTTTTATTTACTTCGGGTGTTTTTGTCTTTAGTCTTTATTTTAATAATGGCCCACCTATTTTAGTAATCTTTGCAACTTTAAGAAAAAGTCGCTAGTTGTCACTATAGGCCCCGTGCATGATCTATTGGGGGCAGCATAGGGGCCGTTAGATTTTTGGCGCTAGGCGTAAATGTGTCGTTTACGCTTCCGATGTAGCCCACGAGATGGCAGAACCTACTATGCATAAGGAAACGGTAGATGGTATTAGCACTTGCTTTGGAAATGTACGTAATTGTGCACATATGTTTCCGGTTCAGGCCACAAGATGGCAGACCCTCCAACGCGCGCGCTCCCTATTAAGAATTTGGTCTTTGAACATAACGTAAACAGGTTTTACTCTACATGGAATTATACATTTCATTAGTAATAATGACACTTAAATAAACACATATTCTCAGAATAAATTCTATTTTCATTTACCCAGTTTAAACAATAGGATAAAATACAATGTATTTGATATCGTGTTTACACGCGCTGAAAGATATTACATACTGGTATCAGAGATTATTTCATTAACTGGAATCAGGGATCGTGTACCGGCTAGGTGCCATCCCTATTTCATCCCTATTTTAATATAATATATATAACAACCACTGTACTATACTTTTCTCAATAAATTATTTGTATTTATATAATAAGTGCGATAGTAACTCTGTCTGTCTGTTTCCTCTTCACGCTTAAACCACTGAACCGATTTAGATGAAATTTAGTACGGGGATAGTTTAGTTAGGACATAGGGAAGGATTTATTAATCATTAAGTATTAAACTAGTTTTTATGTAGGTATATATATAATACTCCTTTTTAGGGTTCCGTACCCAAAGAGTAAAACGGGACCCTATTACTAAGACTTCGCTGTCCGTCCGTCCGTCCGTCCGTCTGTCACCAGGCTGTATCTCACGAACCGTGATAGCTAGACAGTTGAAATTTTCACAGATGATGTATTTCTGTTGCCGCTATAACAACAAATACTAAAAACAGAATAAAATAAAGATTTAAATGGGGCTCCCATACAACAAACGTGATTTTTGACCAAAGTTAAGCAACGTCGGGAGTGGTCAGTATTTGGATGGGTGACCGTTTTTTTTTGCTTTTTTTTGTTTTTTTTTTTGCATTATGGTACGGAACCCTTCGTGCGCGAGTCCGACTCGCACTTGCCCGGTTTTTTTAAGATTCTAACCTAACCTAACCTAACCTCAAAAGTAGTAGTAGTTAACTTTTTCTTCCGGACTGCAAGGGTTCCTATTTAATAAATTCTTACCAACATTCTTACAACGTATTGAGCTAAGAGCTTCATTTGAAATGCACTTAGGTAAATCAAGCGTTGTCAAAGCTGTTAGATACCTTCTCGTATCGATTAAGTTCGGTTCGGGAAATGTAAATATACATTGTCTCCCGTAATTTGAGACAAAACGTTCCGATTTGTATGCACATCTGTCTTGCACTTTGGGTTGGGATTGGATTCACGTAAGATTGCAGAGCTCTCTCAATTCGTCTGTCGTCTCAATGTAGCGACTTGGAACAACGAGACCAATTCAGTTTTGAAGTTTTGATAACATTTTCATCTCATTTTGATACAACCTTGCGTCATGTCATCAGGCATCTCACGCGCACCAATAAAAGTGAGCAATTGGATTTATTTCTTGATTTCGTGAAGAACCAATCAGCGTTCGCAGATGAAAACCTTATCAAATTATTATATCATAATCGGAATGATGCTGCAACATGTAACCGCGTTTTGTTTTCGTTTGTACGAATTTACCGTGCAATTGGGTTACTTTAATCTCCTGGCTTACATTGATACAAACTTCGTTTTGTGATAAAACACGGTTTTACGATTTCGTTATATAAGTTATTTCGTTCTAAAAATAGGTAGAATGGACCAACGAGTTACAGCATTTTTTGATATCTTTTGCTCTCTCGTTTAATTTTAAAGCAACTCGAAGGGCTTTCACGGTATTTCAGATTATTAATAAATATCGATTCAATCGATCATCGGCGATGATACCTGGTTTGCAACAATCGTTGACATGAGACAAAAATGATGACAAGGCGTTTCAATACCGTGATGCACGTTCTGATTGTAATATTAGGTTATGAATTTGACCTGGATTTGTAATCGATATGATTTGTCAGTATCAAAAGTGACTTTTCAGTTATATTACTATAAATCCTTTGCAGTAGACAAAAGGGCCAATGATAATGATGATATAAAGTCTATGTCGCTTCAGTACTTGATTCACTAGCTGTTCTTGATCTGAAAGGTTTTGCATTTATCTTAAAACAAAAGGTCCGGAAAATAGAACGTCTTTTGTTTTGCATGGCTGAATGCATTCGCTCAAATTGTTGCTTGGAGACTTTCTTGTGATACAACGTTGGGGAAATGACTAACAACACTAGCGGAGAGACGTCAAAATGGTTTCATTTGGTTTCATGCTGATGAATGTAAAAGAGCGATGGAACTTCAAGTTTTAGTGCTCCCATAATATTATTGTTTTAGCATTTAAAGTAGGTACGATAATACTAGTACTTGTGCTTAGTTTATGAAATGTCACAAAATCTTTTAAATGAAAGTTTTGAAGTGTATCACGAATAAAGTTTGTATGATAAATTGATTGAGAAATAGATAGGTAGTTAATAGAATCAGGCGTAAAACAAAGATATTACAATAATTAATAATAACGAATAATTCCAGTTAATACATACATAAGATATATAAATATATATCGCAGATTAGCAAAGTAACTTTGTTTTTTTCAATTGATATACACCTTAGAAATATTGGAAAATAATTCATAATAAAATACCTACTTATTGAAATGTAGTTACTAATAGACCAGTAATTAGTCCTATGTTGATGTCAATCATACTTAAAAATTTAAAGCGATAGTTTGCAGGATAACAACCCAAATTAAAGTCGAACGCTTTAATGTAATATAATGTTTCTGCCTTAAAATAGCCAAAATGCCACTAGCGGATCCTTAAAAGATTCCATCTCACCATACATCTTACGTTATCAAAACGGCTTTAGATAAAGCCAACCCCAGTTTCATCGACTCTTGAGAAAACCACTTAGAGCTAAATAACTTTGGAAACATACTAACAAATACTCTGGGTTAAACGGCTTTGTTTTTGATAATTTGGATTTTCATGATTAAATTCTTATGCGACAGAGTAGAGATCCGATTGCTGTCATTGCAAAAAGAAACATTCCAGTACAGTACTTTCTTGAAACCGACGTAAGAAAAAAAGTATTGTTAATCAACCCTTAAGGATGACTCAGGCCGGGGCCGGGCCGGAGCTTCCAGCGCTTCGTTTTCTATGGAAAGCACCACGTGATCACCGATCAGCTGTCATAGAAAATGGCATGCCGGACACCTCGGCCCGGGCCCGGCCCGGTCTTTCGTGAGTCATCCTTTATACTATCTAAAGTATCTTAATAAACTAAGTAACTAAAATTGATAAAATTTCGAATACGAGTATACCTACCTGTTACATATGTTAAATAGGTTAGATTGTTTCCCGTTTTCAAAATACATACACCGGCTGTCAATGTTCTGTTGAAAAGAAAAAGACGTCAAGACAAACTACTATTCCAACATCTCACGTTCCGTATATTTGTACAAGCTTACACGAAACTCAACTTCGTTTGACGTCAATTGTGCTCTTTGTAACATCCATTCAAGTTGAAACTTGTCACAGCGGGCCGGCGCAGGGAACTCCGCTGTGTGTTTCCTTTGTGACATCAAACACCAATGCACGTGGTATTTTGGCATTTGCTTGGATGGTAATTTTATTGTGCTTAGTCTTTGAGACGAAACTACTTCAAAACTCGTTTGGAACGGGAGAATTTTATTGAGTATGGATTGATCGACACGAGGTTAAGCCTTGGACAGTTTATGTCGCTACAGATTCATTACTTTTGAAGTAGGATTACCTATTTTATTTCTAATGATTTCCTGATGGAGGGTTTTAACCTCATATTATTTATCCTAAGATTAACCTCATTTAGCTAAACGTATGCTGTTTGAATTGAAAGCAACTGGGTATACAACCTATAGTGGTTCTTTTTTTGCTTTCATTACTAGTTAAAAAAATACATCAGTCATGAATTTCTGGTACAAAAAGTACTGAGGTTGACTGAAGTAGCATGACAAAAACGAACGTTTCCGAGAAAATACGAAGGAAAATAATTAGGTATAAGTTGAATTATCGAGAAGATGGAATTGCATTTGTAGTGGTTGTATGCTGATAGTACAAGAAAATAGAAAATTCAAATATAGAATGCCTGTAAACAAACAATACTACTACATATGCAATTCCACGCTCTCGATGATTCAACTATAGATCACATGGCTTATTTAACAAGTCAGAGTGACAACAAATCCGTTCAGAAATGACGGAGTTTTAAGGTAACATATTTAAAAAGCGGTCTAATGATGACCTCTTTCTTTTTTAAAGTCGGTTAATAAACATTGAGCTGGTAAATAAACTGGACAACAGACAAAAATGACGACAAGGCGTTTCAAATACCATTTTCCAAAAATTGGACGTGGACACAATACAAAAACAGGAATATATGTAAATTTTGCCACTATTTAAGTTTTTCAGCAATGTATGTTAGCCCTTTTAAAATTCCCTGAAATATTTCTAACTAGCCACTCACATGATTGATATTTTTCAGTGACCTCTATTATTATAATAAAATAAGGGTGACAGCTGGTAGCTAAATGAAAACAAAATATGAAATGCTGCTCGAAACCTAATACCCATAAAGTGTATTTTTTCCTCCAGAGATCAGGTATAATCCAACGCCGATATCGGAAAATACTTAACTGAAATAATGCCCTTAGTTGATATTTATATTATTTTTACGACTACATTAACTGAGAGCGCATTGTCATTTCAAACTATTTTTTTTTCTAAATATGTAAACAAATTGAGGCATTAGAGTGTGTGCTGAGATATCTTTGAGCACCTTGGCTGCTCTGAAGGCAACTGTATGCCATACAAAGCGAACCAACCAACATTTTTACAAAAGCCCATTTTGCGAGGAAACATTTTTAATTCTGCGAAACGCTTCTGGGTTTGTCATTATAACGCGCCTAGCTAAAGGAGCATAAGTGAAAATTTTAGGGTTCTGTACCCGAAAGGTGGCAATCGGAGTTCTACTACTATTAACAATTAAATGAATAATTAAATATGGAGTCGCATGGTAAGGAGTATATATTTTTTTCATTATCTAATTGTATCTCTACTTCAGTTAAACTCTCCACCCACAACTCGGTGTGGCAAATAAAGAAAAATATATTGCATAACAACAAATAATATTAAAACACAAGGAAAAGAAAATAAGCATTGTAATAATTTTGTGTTGTGTGATATGGTGAATAAAAACACCTTGAGGAAATCTGCATTGTATCCGCGAAGAAATACAAAGGTGTATGAGAAGTTCCCTACCCACTTTGCCGTGCGGACTAAATTGCTCGACCTCTCTACCAGGCCTATTCGGATTTCGAGATAATGACAAGATCTTGAGACGATTTAGAGATCAACTAGATCTACATTCTAGATGTGACTTGGATATCTAAGTCATAACTTGTCGAAATCGTTCAAGAGGACCTCCAGAATCGCGGAAACGTCAAATTTGACATATTTATCTTACAAATATCTTTAAATTATCCGTATCGTAACTTGTTGAAGTCTAGTAGAAATCTAATTCATTTTCCGAATCGAGCCGTACGTAGGTACTGCATATTTAGGGGAGGCTTGTGCCATGTCGAGGAGTGGGGTGTATATAGACTGAATCATTATCATCATCCAATAATTATTTGATGGTACGTCCCGTGGGAATCGATTCTAACTCGCACTTGTCCGTTATTTTTATTATTCTCTTTCTGTGTGTGCTGATGATTCTCGGCTCAAAGAGTTTCATTTTGTATTCATTACGTTGCGATAATGACAGGCTTTGTGCGTGTTAAGTGTGTTTCGGTTTCAAAGGATTTTGTGTGAACATTACAATATTGAGCTTAGCCACCAAATGTCGAACAAAGGCCGGATTTAAAAAGGAACGATGTATAATTATTTTATTCCATCTGCAAAAAGGAATTCAATTAATGAAAGTAATCGAAATTTATCGAGTATTGGATGCCTACTAAATTCAAATGTGACGTTCCACGGCAAAAGGTACCTTATGGCGGCTGGCGCTTACGTCGCATAGCGCCGCAATAATATTGGAGCGGCGTTAATAATAGCGTAAGCGCCAACCGCCATAAGGTACTTTTACCCGTGGGACGTCACAAATTGCCTTTTTTAAGTTTCTAATAGGTATAATACTTTTTACGTGTAAAAAATATTATTAATGCTCATTATTGACCTTAATAATATTATTACAATGAAGGTTACGTTGGGGCGGAAAGGTTCTCGAGCGGCGACCGCTTACCGGAAGGCGCAGCGTGGGTAGACCCCCACAAGGTGGACTGACGACCTGGTAAAGGTCGCAGGTCGCGGGAGTCCGCTGGATGCGGTTGGCGCAAGACCGGTAATTGTGGCACTCTTTAGGGGAGGCCTATGTCCAGCAGTGGACGTCCTCTGGCTGATATGATGATGATGAATGAAGGTCATTTTTGTTTTCTATATTAAAGAAAATTAATATAAAAGCGCCATTATGATTTGGTACCTAAATACGATGTACCTACCTATTTAGGTACATAATACTACCTATTGAATACCTCTAAAATAAACAAACGCAGTGTCTAAGTAGGTAAATACCTACTTACAAGTCACAAATCAAAAAAGGAAGGTAATACAATAGTTGGGCTTATACCGATATTTATAGTGATCTCTTCCAAATAACCTGTGGGTACCTAGCAAGTTCAAACTTATGCCATTGTCATTAGACGTGACGTCAGGGTGTCATCTATAGGTATTCTATTGGGCATTAGCATATTGAGCACACATACCTGTACCTCACATTATGATCAAAAAGTATTCATCCGACAAGGTACACCTTTTCATCGCAATTTTCAGCATATTTTCGGCGTTATCTTAGTTCCTGTGTATTGGTTCATCATCATCATCATCATCATCTCAGCCATAAGACGTCCACTGCTGAACATAGGCCTCCCCCTTGGACCTCCATACGTGCCGGTTGGAAGCGACCCGCATCCAGCGTCTTCCGGCGACCTTAACAAGATCGTCTGTCCATCTTGTGGGTGGACGTCCTACGCTGCGCTTGCTAGTCCGTGGTCTCCACTCGATCACTTTTCGACTCCATCGGCCATCTTCATCTTCGGTGTATTGGTTAGTCTGGGTTAACTGATTAAATTTAAGATAGCCCTTCAGAAATAAGTCAGGAGCTGCAAAATTTAGGGAATTTGGATGCCAATCACTGTTACTGTTTCTCGAAATTAATCGAGCATAACGTGTTTTAAACAACACAAACATTTGATTAAAATTTGCTTGCTGCTAAAGGTAGACATTTTTGGCAGAAATTATCTTCTTTATGTAATTGCTAACCCTGAATAATATATTTGTGTAAATGTGCACAAATACAAATATTTATTAATAACACCAAAGTTACAGGTCAAAATGTCTAGGTAGGTCCAATTTCAATGTCGCAGAATATCATTTCATATAGTACAGCTCTAATTTATATTAATTATTCATTTACAATTCGTATAAAAACAATAATTACATTAGGTATATGTTAATACAACGTATGAGTATTAATAAGTTATAACCTTACTATACTATACCTAAGTTATAACCGCACTTAATATACTTAAAATTGAAAAAAAATGTCTCCCTCTTATTTGCCCACCCTACATCCACGTCATATTGTTACTGTGTCGATTCAACATTCAAAGCCGTAGCTTCAGTACAATATACCGGCACAAAATCAGGAGCAATATTAAAGGACACATTGTTTGGTCAGCTCAATCAATATGGTTTCGTTCAGTTTTTGATTTATTCACGAAAATATTGAAGAGGATATTAAAAGCTAGTCAAACAAGAGCGTATTAGCATAATAAATATTGAAACTTTAGAAAAATATGTCTGTGCTCTATTAAACTCCTAAGGCCCAGCCATACAAATGAAAAATCCAAAATTTGCCATTTAAATTAGAACCTATAGTGTAGCAAATAGAGTTGATTTTGCGTTGTTGGAAAATTGAACGAAACAAAGCAAAAGCGACTCTGTTCCAATTGAATTGGATTTAAATTTTATCGAACTGAAGAGGTACTATAGGTAGGACCTTGGGCCTTAGGAGGTTAATTTGTTATGAATTATTAATTTGTTAAGGTTTTTATCTTGTTTTGATGCGATCTTGAGTTCTGTTATAAGTATAAAGTAGGTATACCCTTATTTTACCGCCAATTTTTTTGCAGAATTTTGTTATACAGAAAATTATTCATAGAATAATCGAATCACACATTTTTGTTACAATTAATTCTGTTTCTTCGATTATTCATTTCAAAGAAACATATTTTGTAACTTGATTAAATTCAGAATATTTATTTAAAGATTTTTAAATAAAATAAAAGTTTGACTGTAGAATTATTATTAATTGAATATTATTTCTGCGACACTACAGTTCACAGAATATTAATTTCAACAATTATTATTTTACTAAATTACCTTTCACATACTCGTAGTATTCATTGAAATTGCTAAACAAGGAGTTTAGGTTACTTTAGAGCTGCAACCTCTAAGAAAACGAACTCTTGCTGGAAAAGTGGGTTAGGTTAGGTTAGAACTGCGACCCCCAAGAAAACGAACTGTTGCCAGAAAAGTGGATTAGGTTAGGTTAGAACTGCGACCCCCAAGAAAACGAACTGTTGCCAGAAAAGTGGGTTAGGTTAGGTTAGAACTACGACCCCCAAAAAAAAACGAACTTTTTCCATAAAAGTGGGTTAGGTTAGGTTAGAACTGCGACCCCTAAGACAACGAACTGTCGCCCGAAAAGTGGGTTAGGTTAGGTTAGAACTGCGACCCCCAAGAAAACGAACTATTGCCAGAAAAGTGGGTTAGGTTAGAACGACAATCCCTAAAAACGAATTCCTTCCAGAGAAGCAAATTGCGTTAAATTAACGACTAAATAAATAAAATTCGACTAAATTACTATTCTGTAAGTATATTAAATTTTGGTGAACCGTATTTATAAGAAGTGACTTTTCTACAGATCGATGATTCTGTGAAATGAAATTACATGAACAAATTGTTCTTGAAACAAAACTAATGTTTTAAATTGACGACAAACCTATAAAGCTTATAAAGTATCTGAGTTGCATCGTAAGACTGCACATTGCACAACTTTGATTGCTTGCGATGATGGTCTAAGCCAAATTTAATCAGAGACGGCTCATTAGTCTCGTCAGGCGTGGCTCACTCCGCGATTTCGTCGCTTTGCTACAGGTAGCTAAAAGTACATCCGTTCGGCCCCAATTTTGGGGTTTGCCATAAGCCGCGCGTGGCGCTGTCGCCACCTAGCGGCCATATCTGTCCTGATCGTAACAGACGCGTTTTGTTAGAGAGTGAGTCTTCTCTGTACCTAGTACTATTATTTATTCTGTGGTCTCGTGTATACCAATAACTCATTTTATCAAAGAAATTGACAGACACAACGCCCGCGTAATAGATAGGTAAATAAAATAATTTTTTACACCATGCAAGAAATAAATCACCAGAAGATTAATAGAGAAACGTAGACAGAATTTAGTGTTAGTCTCAATGTATATTTTAAAACTTTATATACTTATTTATTGGTAACTATCAAAACATACATACAGTTAGTCATACTTACAAACTAAACACACACAAGTTACTAACTAAACATTGCTGCCGCTCCTAAAATCTATTTTAAAATCGTATAAAACTATAAAGAGTAGGTAATTTGATCGTGACGTTACATGATAGCATTTCATAAAATTCCATAGTAGAAAATCGGTCTTACCGTTCAAAAAAAGAAACTGATTTGACTAGTAGTTAAATCAGTATAGGGTAAGTATAGAGCCTATAGCCGTAGCAGTGATGTCACAAGTGTCACAACAGTATTAGCAACTGCAATAGACATCCGAATTTCACAAATTTAATATTAAATGAATTGATAACGTTTATTTATAAGGTAGATACAAACATTAAAAATAAAATAAACTAACTTATCTATAAAATAAAACTAAATTAAAACTAAAACTAATAAGTACTAAATAAAATAAAATAAAATAAAATTAAAATACGTCTAAGAAATTGGGCCCCTTTGGCATGGTGCCGAGGACGCTGGCAGCATTTCCTTTAAATTAGTATGGTACATCGTCTTAATAGGCTATCACTTATCAGTGATCACTGATCAGTGCCCTGTTTATCAAAAGCTTGTAGGTAACTTGTAATACAAGTGGAAGCCCCTTTTTGACAGCTTTTCTTAGAATAATATTAATATTCACCTCAATTTAATATAATGGAATTGATATTATATTTTTATTAAATAGCCTTTCCTGAATATGTGTACGGGCGTGGAATGAAGTCACGTAGCAACTTTATGCAAAAAATCTCATAAAACGCCATATCCGCTGTTTATTAGCATTCCCTTTTTATTTGCCCCACAAAGGCCTGTGACATGTGATAAAGCCGCTCTAGTAGTTTAATTGAATCCTTTTGTAGGTTCTGTTACAGATTAAAATCTTACTATTGTAGACTACGACTTAAAATAAAGGATGACTTTACGCTAGAACGGTACGGGTCCGGCTGGTGGTGGTCCATATGGTGCTACTTTACCGCCCTAGGGCGGGATTAAGGACAATACGTGCCTATGTCAAAAATTTAAAGGGCCATATATGTACTGTAAACGTTATACAATACATGTGCGAATTTCCTACTTTTCGCACTTGTACTGTAATGTACTAATATTGCTATACTTGCCGCCAAACATACCTAGTGGCGAGTCAATAATGCCATCTCTTTCACTCTTGGTTGGTCTTACCAAGGGTAAGGAGATAGCATTATGACCTGACCCGCCACTTAGTTTTTCGACAAGTGTGTACCTAGTATGTAAAGTTACTATTTTACCAATTTATTATTTGGAAGCAAACAACTCATAACTTCCTCATAAAAAATACTATATTGCGCTAATTAGCTACCTACTATAATGTTCTTAATATCAACAGGTACCTAAAAGTTTAAATCTTTGTCAATACCATGGTATAATAATATACTCCGCCTGGTACTCCATTCCCGTCTTTTCTAGGTCACCTAACTGACACGGGCCTACGTCATCATGCGACAGCGCTATATGATAATATGCGATAGCGCTATATATAGCGGCCATGTTGTTGTGACGTAGGCCCGTGTCACTCTGGGAATGGAAGACCATGTTTTATTAGACTATGGTCAATACAGTTGAGAGCAGAGTGTCATCTATTGGGTGATAGATTATAATGTAACGATTTCTAAATTATGTAGCTAATTGTATTGTGATGCCAAATATGCCTATTTCATATCCACCTCGAATAATATAAGCCTAACCGTTAACCGTATTTTTCAACTCATTCCGAAAACAATCCGGCTGGTGTGTTACAAAATGTATATTATGTAGGACTTGATAATTCCCGAACAAAGAACCGAGGGTCTGTTTTGGTTTTAAATCCCGCATCTTTGTGTGTTTTTCCGAGCGGAAATCATTAAGAGGCCTTTTTGTACCGTAATGATACCGTTCTTTTACATTATTATGCATGTATTTTGGGCATCAAATTGAATTGATTCGAGGTTATAACTGGGCAGAAAAGTTGAAATTACATGTACATACATACCTTCTGGCAATAAATGTACTTTTTTTCGATCTTATTTCTTCTAAGACCAAAACAATTTCTATCAGCTCTCTTCTGCTCTTTGGCCTTACGCAAAGCTCAGCCTCTGTACTTCGCAGATCTTACGTTCATCGTCGAGCAAAAGGCTGCGTTTCCACCAGAGATGTGCGAGGATACGTCGTAGCGAGGGATGTGTTTGTTAATTAAGTATTCAACCAAACCAATAAAATTTAAATCGAAGACGTAGGTTACATAATAAGAGATTTAGGTATTGAATTCCTTTATACAATGTTTTTAAGTATTAATTAGTACTAAGAAGTAATATTGTAAAAATAATTATGTTAAAACGAGGACAGCAAATTACATATTAAGCACAAAGTAAACTAAAACAAACTAATCAACTTGTCAGATAATAAATTACCTAAGTTTCAGTTTCCAAATTAATTATGAAAATCTCATTCCACAGAGTTACGTTTTTTAAAGTTTTTTTACGTAAAACTCTTGGGGACTGGCACAGCTTATCTTGAGGCATCATCTGATAAAGTTTACTGAAAAAAGAACTGAAAAAGTTGGAAGGTAACCCTTTAAATAACTCAAGCGAAATGTACTAGTGATAAAAACGGTTTATGTACTGATACCGTTTCTTTCGAGAATTATATAAGTATATTTTTGTCAAAAAAATCTTTTTTTACACCTTATAAAACAAAGTCTCCCGTCGTGTCTGTTTGTATGTTTGTTCGCGATAAACTTACCTCTCAAGCGACTTTTGTATGCTACCGTAGATAAGATTACTTTTACTTTGTAACTCTGTTCTCGTGTAAGTGACTTGTATGTCTTTTATGAGAATAATAGTTATTTGTTTTACAAGGGGGCAAAGTTGTTGTTTAACCGCTCGTGCTAATATTGATACCCGAGCAAGCGAAAGATTCCAAAATTGAATCACGAGCGTAGCGAGTGGTTCGAAAAATGGAATCTTGAGCGTTGCGAGGGTTTCAAAGCACGAGGGTTAAACAAAATTTGCCCCCGAGTGTAACACAAAATTTTTCACCACACCAACCCGAACCAAATATTAAACGTAAAATATCAAACAAAATCAAACCAAATCAAATCCAAATGAATGTTATTAAACATTCATCATCCAAAATTTTCATTTAAAAGTCAATTCTACTAGCAAACATAAGAAAACAACTCAAAATTTGCATTTGATTACTTTGCCTCACATGTGAATAAAATGCAACTTTGCTATCAGTTTTTGAAACGCAAAGTAAGCCTTTCCGAGCTGGTGTGGTGAAAATATCTTTAAACCTAAACTTAAAAACTACTGAACGGATTTTCTTGCTGTTTTCACCTATCAATAGAGTAATTTTTGAGGAAGGTTTAGGTGTAAGTATAATTTCTTAACACTTGCGAAGCCGGGGCGGACCGCTAGTTTTTTTTTTATAAAACACTGTATTTCTAGTAGTCACAAAATATGTTGTTACTACTTACACTTGATATATTGAGACTTGCAAACTATATGTTGCACCGTCTCACAGAACGGTTTGAAATAACAAAATCGGTTGTAGGATATTAAATAAATTTATTTCTTTATTAATTAATTTCAGTTATTTTTTTAATGACGCAATGATTTCAGCTTTTAATTTTTCTAAGTGCAGTTCCTATGGTCACCTTTGGTCACCATCATTAGATCAGTTGGATGTTATCATAATAAATTGCATTTGTAACTGGGCTTTCATACCTGAGCATGTCAGGATCAGAAACTGGTTATAATTTACCTACCTTCAAGATTTTACTAAAAGCTAAATTAAAAGCTAGCTAAATAAAAGCTTGTGATAAAAATTGTTGTGGTTTCTATTATATCTATCTATACATATAATAAAGCTGAAGACGGTCGAAAGTCTGTACATGGAAGATATTTGAAAAAAAGTTGGCTGGGGATACTTAGAATCGATAACAGAACACGTTCCAAAAGTTTTTAGAATTTTTGTCTGTTTGTCTGTTTATCTGTTTATCTGTTTGTCTGTTTATTTGAACGCGCATCACGTGAAAACGGCTGAACGGATTTTGATGAAAACTTTACTAATCTGTCGAGAAAATCCCCAGCCAGGTTATAGGCTATAAAAATTCAACCCCTAAAAGGGGGGGTAGCCACAACACTCGATTGACTTAAGTTTGCCCCTGAATCTTATGGCGCTACTTAGGAAGGAGGGGCAAACTTTTTTCAAATATGTGCTACCACTATTGAGTACCCTGGTAAACTAACAGATGGCGCTGAATTTAATACGTTGTGACATGAATAAGCCACTGAGGAAAGATTTTGCCAAATTAACTCTAAGTTTAAAAGACCAAAAATAATTGGATATCAAAAAAAAAAATTGAATAATTATGTTGATTTAATAAATTAATAATACATATATCGAAAAATGTTCGCGCTCGCTTCGCTCGCGTTTTCAATAACTTTCTAAGATATGGCGACTGCAGCAGCATTACTCTGTTGCAACGTTGCTGCTGCAGCACTGTCAATTTTCCTGATAAAATGATGTGACTGATTTCCATACTAAAGGTAAAAATGTACAACTGTCTATCAAATTGCCTATTTACCTATATCGAAAAAATTTCGCGCTCGCTTCGCTCGCGTTTTCAATCTATTTCTAAGATATGGCGACTGCAGCAGCATTATTCTGTTACAACGTTACTGCTGTAGCACTGTCAATTTTCGTGATAAAATGATGTGACTGATTTCCATACTAAAAGTAAAAATGTACAACTCTGTATATCAAATTGCGTTTTTATATCGAAAAATTTTCGCGCTCGCTTCGCTCGCGTTTTCAATCACTTTCTAAGATATGGCGACTGCAGCAGCATTAATCTGTTGCAACGTTACTGCTGCAGCACTGTCAATTTTCGTGATAAAATGATGTGACTGATTTCCATATTAAAAGTAAAAATGTACAACTGTCTATCAAATTACGTTTTTATATCGAAAAATTTTCGCGCTCGCTTCGCTCGCGTTTTCAATTACTTTCTAAGATATGGCGACTGCAGCAGCATTACTCTGTTGCAACGTTGCTGCTGCAGCACTGTCAATTTTCCTGATAAAATGATGTGACTGATTTCCATACTAAAAGTAAAAATGTACAACTGTCTATCAAATTGCCTATTTATATCGAAAAAATTTCGCGCTTCTTCGCTCGCGTTTTCAATCAATTTCTAAGCTATGGCGACTGCAGCAGCATTACTCTGTTGCAACGTTACTGCTGCAGCACTGTAAATTTTCGTGATAAAATTATGAGACTGATTTCCATACTAAAAGTAAAAATGTAGAACTGTCTATAAAATTTGCATTTTTATATCGAAAAATTTTCGCAATTTTCACAATAACATTCTAAGATATGATAAAGGTGACATTCGGGTGGCGACTGCAGCAGCATTAGGTACTCTGTTGCAACGTTACTGCTGCGGCACTGTCAACTGTCGTGATTAAATGATGTGATTAATTTCCATTCTCAGCTGTAATGCGGCAATGAACGTCACTCAATTAACCAAAAAAATTCAATGTAATCTTGATGACCCTAGGGAGAGGGGGCACCATGGTCTAGAGATGCTTAGGGCATCAAAATATCTTAATCCGGCACTGGTCGTTTGCGGAGTCAAACGATTTGGGACTCGCATTTTATACGCATTACCATGCATTCCCGAAAAAAATCGAATCATTCCTGAAAGTCTCGCAACGCATTGAGGTTCCAAGGGGCACGTGGTCTTCCGCAGGAGTCTGAAGAAGACCACGGTGAGTGGCGGTCTAGCCAGGCAGGCCGCTTCGCTTTCGCTCGCGCGCGTATACCTTAAGTGGGCACTGATTAACAGTCCGCCGGACGGTATCGGCCTGTCAGTTAGAACAAAATTTTGGCAGTTCCGAACAACTGACAGGCCGATACCGTCCGGCGGACTGTTAATCAGTGGGCCCCTTTACAGCTTAGGTACTGTATCGTCCGATATACACCTACTACTCTTTCGTTTAAGTCACGTGTAAAATTTGAATAAGGGCGAAAAAACTATTGAATTTGGAGTGTAGTTTTATTTAGTGGTACCTAATTGTAAAATATTTTATCTGGACTACAGTCCTCTAGCATATCCATCTGTGAACTTTACTTCAAGTTCCGCCTCCAGGGGAGAGGGAGAGAAATTAGGATTAGAAATTACTGAAATTAGCCGCTTACTGACACAGACCGATCGAATTCCACGCGGGCGGAGCCGCGGGCACAGCTAGTATAAAATAAATAAGATAGACGATTAGGTCTGTAAGTGACATTTGATTTATCACGTGGATAACCCCGTATACGCCTGCAGGTATTACTAATTGTATGAAACGCCGGAGTGGGTTTAGTGGGTAGGGCCAAATTCTCTCCCCCTCTCGCCAAGAGGGGGAAAAGGAGCGCGTCTCACACACCGTGCGTAAATGCATTTCCACTCCGTCAAAAAAAGGTATTATTCATTGTAAATTAATAGATGGGCAATTTTCTACAATGTTGAACAGAAATGGAATGGAGGAATGTAACTCAGGCATGTTTTTCCTCCGGCAGTGCACAACCCCACATTTTACTTTCCTGTCCCGCCCCCGAGTCCCAAAAGCGATCATGTCTGTTTTACGTATTCTGACACAGATTAAATAATACGCAGTGACAGTAAGTAAATTGTAATAAATTAAAATCTTTATAAAGTTTGATGTCAAAAATATTAACAGATTTAATCTTAGTACACTTCAGTAGGTACAGTAATGTCGCTACCTTCTGGTCCCGTATATACAGTCCGAAACCATCGACACGAGAAGAAGAAGTACAGTAATCTTAGTACAGTCCAGTTGTTTTCTTTTTAATTGAGGGTGAAAATGCTCTTAAAATGTATGTTCTAATGACTAATGAATTCGAATACATACAACACCCAGTAGAAACTCTAACCAGCAACTGTCTAATTCGAGTTCATTCAAAAGTGGCGTATCTACATTTGGCATTGCAATTTCGTTAAGCACGAGCTTCTCTTAGAGAAATCGTTAAAAGTAATCTGTTTTGTTACCTAGCTTCATTATTGTAACTTTTATTATCTGTTACCTTTTTAAAGACCTTATTTAAGGTGGACTGCCACAGGGCAACATCGTACGCAATTGTGTGACTTTCTGTACAAATAATACTACAATCAATGATTTATTATAACTCAAGATACGTTATAGGCGTTCCAAAATTGAAGCGCTTACCTTGTGACAAATGTACAAGTTGCTTTTAGTCGCACCTGGGCAAGCGAGCAATGTGCACGTGATGATAACAAGCTCCCGCTCGCCGCAAGAGAAAGAGACAAGCTCATGTTTAACAACGAGTATGATATAGATGATGGAATGCGAAAATTAATCGAAAATAACAGATTTCTTTGTAGGTATGGAAATAAATATGGAAGTATTTTTTTGTGTTCCTTATGTATGAGTAGGTATAACCTATCTATAGTTATATCTGGGGGCACCGTAGTGTCCCCGCCAAGACGAGCAAAGGGAAGCTCAGGGCACTACCTACCTTTTCTCGAAGCGCTTCGTCGTTTATTTGAACCCTCATAACTTGGGTTTGGATTATACCAGATAAACAAAATTCTCGGGATATGTCGTCAATAGTGAACTTACGAGTATGAAGCATAAAAATTTTCAATTGCATAGCTCTTACCGATTTCGATTACGTCACTGACTCACTGTTGATCATCAAAACCTCTAGGGTGCTTCCTGAAGTCCTAGGAAGCTGAAATTTGGTATGTAAGATAGTACTAATTCACAAACAACAAAAAAATTTAAAAAACCTGAAATTTTCAGCCCCTAAGGGTGAACCGGGGGGTGGAATTTTGAACCGCTGAACCGATGTAGTTGAAATTTGGTATGTAGATAGTTTTTGTTATGGGGAAGAATATAGAATAGTTTTCAACCCCAAAATCACCCCGTAAGGATGAAAAGGGGGTGGAAAAGGGCGTTAGGGGAAAAAGGGGGTTGAAGTTTGTACGCGGAATCAATAAAAAGCAGATTGTATAAAAGTTGCCCCCCTGTATATATTTCAGGATTTTTAATAGTAAATCACACGCAACCCTTTAAATTAGTGGATGGAAGATTGTCATAAGCAAGTTACAAAAAGAAGTGAAATCCCACCGATAACATTTTCATGTAAAATGTTGCCAAGACGAAACTATAAGGCTCGCA
This sequence comes from Cydia splendana, assembly GCF_910591565.1. Taxonomy (NCBI): domain Eukaryota; kingdom Metazoa; phylum Arthropoda; class Insecta; order Lepidoptera; family Tortricidae; genus Cydia; species Cydia splendana. The sequence continues at coordinate 16,525,414 of NC_085973.1, forward strand.
CTGACAAAAAGTTATCAGATCTCTTGTAGAGCCAAGCTTCTACTCGTAACTAACTTCACAAACTCTACACCTTAGTCAAAATATGTGGCTTGGCCGTTCGTTACCTACTACAAGTTATACCATTGTTCTTTGAGCACTAACCTTCCGGACGCTTCGGGCCTTCGGTCCTACGCGGAGGTCGGCCTTCGGCCTTCGCAATCGCAACTAATGGGCGGACGCCGGATGCAAGTTACGTCAAAATCCTGTCAAACGATATACGTAATGCTTCGTAATAAGACGTATATTGCATCCGTCGTCCGCCCATTAGTAATAACCTCCCGGACGCTTCGAGCCTTCGGCCCTACGCGGAGCTCGGCCTTCGCAATAAAGGCACTTGTACCATTGTTCTTTGAGCACTAACCTTCCGGACGCTTTGGGCCTTCGGCCCTACGCGGAGGTCGGCCTTCGGTTTTCGCAATTAAGACACTTATATTTTAGTTCTGTGTTTGAGTAATAACCTCCCGGACGCTTCGGGCCTTCGGCCCTACGCGGAGCTCGGCCTTCGGCCTTCGCAATAAAGACACTTACCATTGTTCTGTATTTGAGCACTAGCCTTCCGGACGCTTCGGGCCTTCGGCCCTACGCGGAGCTCGGACTTCGGCCTTCGTAATAAAGACACTTGTACCATTGTTCTGTGTTTGAGCACTGATAATACTAACTGTAAATAATCCTATTTTGCCCCCTAGTAAGATAAATAACTATTGTCATCTTGCAGCGGATGCGCAATCTAATATGTTTTTTAACTCGTAATGCTACTAAAAACTTAAAAGTTTTTTATTTTAGTCTGAGAAATAAATTCGATTAATACTTATATCACTGACATAATGTCGAAAAGTGGCGTTTAGAATCCGACTCGAGAAGACTACATTGCTACACCCGTCTTGCATGATTACTGTCCAGAAAGGAGCATAGGAAGTATATAGGACTCCGATTAGTATAATAATTGTTATTTTCTAGTTTTTGAAACACTTTTTGATTAAAATAAAACCGTTTAACTTAAAACTTTTTTAACTTAATTTTATTAATAATAGGTACTTAAATCACACGCGCAACCCTTTAAATTAGGGGATGGAAGCACCTTACAAAAAGAAGTGAAATCCCACCAAAACATTTCATGTAAACTGTTGCCAAGACTAGGCGCATAAAGCTTTTACACTAAAAAGTTATCAGATCCCGTAGTAGGTACCAAGACTTTTACTCTGTTAGTCCTAACTTTATAAGCTCTAACTGTATAAAGCCAACATCTTGGTCAAACAGTACGGCTTGGCCGTTTCGTTGCAGTCACATAAACACTCCCTCGGTGGACTTGTTGTACAAAGTAGTAAAACTGGTCATTCAAATGCTGAAAGTGTCATTACATGTGTCATGTCAATGTCCATATGACAGCAACGAAACGGTCTTGGTACCTACTACGGGATCTGATAACTTTCTAGTGTAAAAGCTTTATGCGCCTAGTGTTGGCAACACTTTACATGAAATGTTTTGGTGGGATATCATTGACTAATCCTAAATCCGTTGCGTACGATGCGTCCGATCCGTGCGATGCGGCCCTGTGTCTACCTAAAAAAATAAAATTATAGTATAAAAGTAGGTATAACTTTTGACTTTTGGTTGATTAGGGATACGTACAAATGTGTCCGTAGGATTTATTCGGCAGTTGTCTGGCAGACAAATCTGACAATTTAAAATATCGGGAAATTGTCAGAATTGTCGACCAAACACGTTTCCAGGCAGATCTGACACACACATTAGGTACGTTCGAGTATTTATAAAAATCTAGTTATAGATTTTCACCAACAACAAAGTACGACAACAACAAACGAACTGCAATACCGATGTTTTTTTTTACAAAAAGTAACGTGTATTCCATATAAATTATTTAATAAAATACATGAACAAAAGGGAATGGAAATTAACGTCGCTCGTATATTATGAAATGGACTTTTGCAATTGTAATTTAACTGATGACGTACATTTCATCAAAGTTGACATGTATTATTCGAAACAACAAAAAGATCGGGAAACAAAAATGCAGAGAACATTTGAAAAAACATGAGTGAATGAATTCCTTTTAAAATCTTTACTCATCTGAATTATTGGTAAATGTATGCAGCTTTCACACAAACATGAAATTCAGTCAAACAGTTTTTTCTGAGTTTTGTTAAATAATGTTACACTTTTTACACGACTGCCCAAAAAAAAGAGTGTATTGTTTTTACCTGTTTTTGAATTTGAGGAGAAAAGTTAATTAGGCCAATTATTTTCTACAGTTTGATTTTCACTTATCAACATTTTAACTAAATAATGTAATAGCACAGATAATGACTTGGAAATTTTTTTTTTGGTTAGAATTTTTACTAATTTGCATTTTTTACTACGTTGTTTTTTTATATCTAGATAATAAGCGCATGGCTCACATAAAATAAAAGTTTGCAATTTTAATACAAACCTTTTTTTATTATTCAAAATTTTCTACATTTTCGTCCTTGTTTTTGTTTGACTCAAGGGGGCGATTTTTGAAATTCGATCGCTAGATTTCGTCACTCGAAAATCGGTGGAAAACTCGTGGAAAACGGCGAAATGCAAATTTTTGAAATACAAGCGATAGAAATTTGGAATCGAGTGGTATTGACGACTCGTTTTCAATTCTATTAGTAGAATTTAAATGCCTAGTAGTGGAGATATTATTGAACGAAATAGGTACACGAAATCGAGCGGTCGTATTTCAAAAATCGGCCCCCAAGATATATACCAAAAGGATACCTAAATAATAATTTAATTTCCTTATACAACAGTAGTTCCTTATACATGGAGCGTAGTATTCTCGGCGTGAAGTTGACCGATCGCATCAGAAACACTATACTACGCTCCAAAACCCAAATAGCTGATGTGGCTGAAACAGCCGCCAAGCTGAAGTGGGACTGGGCGGGACACGTTTGCCGTATGCCGGATGACTTGTGGGCTAAAACAACAACCAATTGGGTCCCACATCAAACCCGGGGTCGCGGCAAACCTCGAAGGCGTTGGCGGGATGACCTCGACGCCTTTGACAGGAACTGGTGGGAGACGGGTCAAAACCGGGATACGTGGAAAGGGGGGAGGGAGGCCTTTGCCCAGCAGTGGGACACTCTAGGCTCATATAAATAAAATAAATAAATAAATAAATAAATACAAAAGTAGGTACCTATGAATGAAATGTTACCTAGAAATTTGCAGTGCCAGTTACCAATATTACAGCGAACTGTTCCGAAATTAATATTTCGCCGACGTTATTTAAACGCGCGCCGGCAACTCGAGTGTGTAACTTAATTTGTGAACTGTACACATTACTAGCGTTGCGAACTACTAAGGCAGAAGAGATAACGAGAGGGAAACTATGTATGAAATGGTTCTAGCCCTATATATATGTAGTGTTACTTCTGCGAAAATGGAGCTGGATAGGACATATTTTACGAAGGCCAAACAACCACCTATCCAAGCAAGGGCTGATTTGGATAATTCCCGGAAAAAGAGGGAAAGGTCGCCCACGTACAACCTGGAGGCGCACAGTCGAAAAGGAGGCTGCGCTGGACCGCGAAAAATTTAAATCCCCACTGAGCCTGATGAGGGATAACAGGATATCATCATCATCATATATGTACCTAGTGTTGAATTCTACAAAAATCAAATGTATTTTTATTAGTTTTATTACCTAATGTGATTTTTTTTTACTTTGATACTGGCTTTTGTTTTAAACTGATATTCATTTTATTCTGTGTAATAATTGTTACTCGTGATTGAATTACATAAATAACTACACGCAACTGTATTATTCCGGTACTTCCATAGTTGACTAACGTTTAGGTTTGCTACGATAAGTAGGCAGTTGGAAAAGCGGTGGTAGCCGACTATTGGACTAAAAGTAGTTCATACAATATCCCCCTTATTAAAAAAAAAAAAAAAGAAAAAAAAACGGACCAAAAAAAACGACGGATAAAAATTTTACGGACCTGATTTAGTTAAATTATGTTTTATCCCTTTCTTACAAATGACAGCTAAATAAAAACGATTCATAGCTAATTCAGGCCAGTAACGTGTTTATGAATAACGCCAAAAATCTTTACTTACCTAACAAACGAGTTGCATGCAGTCAAGGCTTATAATAACTTTTTAGCAACCGCCTTTGTTAACTGAATACACACACACTTATAACAAACACAACATACGATAAAATCCATCAAGCCATGTAATCCCTAAGATGCTGAAAGTCTAACAAAAGTAACCTAATTACTTTACATTGTGTATACGTGAATATTGCACGCCACTAGTTACGAACAATATCATAGAGAAAAATACATAGAGTGCTCGCTCCATACATCATTTTTAGTACCAAAAAGACTATTATTTTCGTAGTCGACATCTAGCATCGAGTAGCGGAATTATCAGTACTGCTACTTGACAATAGATGTTGCAACGACCGAAAAGGCTAATGCTCAACAATTTTCAGCTAATATTATAACCGGATTTACCGAAACTCTCTTTTGAACTCCTTCTGCTTTTAACATTATTTGTAAATTGTTGTTCAATACAATTTTCGTGATTCGCAACACTAGAGAATTCTATTATCAAGTAGCGGTAGGTACTGATAATTCCGCTACTCGATGCTAGATGTCGACAGCGAAAACTAATGTATGGAGTGAGCACTCTATTGTTACTATATTTCTCTATGACAATACCTAGGTATTCACTAAATGAACGCCAAAGTTGGACATAAATACGTCCGAACTTTCTAATTAACAACCTAAATAACACACCATAGTAAATATTATTCTATTAATTAAAACAATGAATACATCACAATGTTGAAAACTCACTACCTGTTTACTTCAAAACTACTTGTGAATAAATTACAAGATATGCTTGTTAATATTGAAACAGCCGACGGCGCGCTGCAAACTTCCGTACCATGTTTTCCTGATTATACAATCTTATAAATAGTGGTGGTACATATAACTAAGTGACTTAGTAACGCACCAGCCGTATGAACATTCTTAAGGCATACAAATAATTTGAATAAACTTACCGTTGTAAAGTAAATAGAACGTGAACTTTGCTGTACAGGGAGCAGTAGAGAGAGCTCGTTTGTCGACTTATTCAAATTGAAATTGTTTAAGCCTGCTTCCGGTATCTTCTTAAGTCCTGTTGATATGTATTTTGCGTGGATGTTTTTGGTTTACAAAAGTAAGACTTGCAGCTTTTTTAAGGCTGGGAGCTCTGTGTAGAATAGGCCTGATGACAGTAACAAAGAATCATGGAAATAATGGTTTCAAAAAACATATATGTTAACACGATTTAAAAAAATGGCCCAATCTCAGTATAAACATTAGGATTCTTAATATATTCAATAAAATAAAAGTGCAAAATTCTCCAATCGGCCATTTTTATTGAAACGCCAATCAGAAGCGAGCTAAGGATTGACGTCATCAATCCATGACATATTTCTTAGAGCAACATAGACAACCTCATTGACCGTAATCCATATACGTCCTCACCAAAGAGTTTGGAGGTTCAAAAAAAATATTATTTCGCCACTAAACATTTATTACGTCCAAAAAACATTATTACACGATATAAAGTAAATATCTATTTGTTATTATCTAAATAAAATGCTGAATTATACGATATTTCACCAACAAACTTTTTTAATTATTTGGCTCAATGGAACTATCATTGCCATGTTGGCTGTCGTAACTAGAAAAAATTAAAAAGTAAAACCGGCTGTAATGAACAAGTAAATTCATGGGATTGTGGACCGTCCGTCGTAGCGCTAAGGTTGACATTCTTTTGTATCACTATATTGTACTACAGTTGGCCGTAACTGGTGATCAATTTACGCCGCTTTCTTAACAGTCACTATGGCTCAGCGGTAGGCGCTCAGACTAGTGAACGGAAGGTCTGAGGTTCGATCCTCGCCGTGGATGAACTTTTTCATAGTTTTAGTTGTTTATTTTTAAAGGACAAGTTTCTTTGTTTAGTTGGCATTTGAATTCATAACCGACAGAATTGAAATAGAATTCAAACACGAAACACGTATCCTCCACTGGTGCAGTGATTAAGATTTCCGAAATAGCTTACCGAAATTTATGGTCATAAATCTGGATATCCCACTAGTGAGAGTGATTATCTTTTGGAAATTAAGTGCCATAATATTCCACAAAAGGGGTAAGTCATAGTATAAGTCTTGTAAAAATCAAATATCAAGTATAACATCGATTAGTTTTGCAGTTAGAATAAATTTAATTGTATTCGTTTTAGCGTAACGTAATGCCCTTTTCGATGGACGCACAACAGAGTGCGCATAGACTGAGCTAGTCAGAAAGGCAGCGGGTAGGCAGAGAAACCCTGTCGGACACCGGGCAAAATCTCTCCTGGCGCCCACATAGTTTTAAGTCTAGGTTTAGTTAGTTAATAAACACTTAGTCTGTATTTATAGTCTACATTATTTTAACTCCCTCGACAACACATAACAAATGGCGCCCAACGTGGGGCCCGAACCCACGACCCTGAGATTAAGAGTCTCATGCTCTACCGACTGAGCTAGCCGGGCCCCGGGCTGGTGATTTTCACTCAAAATTTACATGTATCTAAATAATTCATCTTAAATTGCAACCGTGTGAGAGTTTTTGTATAAAATGAGTTATTGTGATACATTTTTGTAATGTATTTATCATCCCTAATCGTAATATATGGTGCTGAATTAACAATATCATTCGGATTCAAGGGAAATTCGTAACTGTAAGTATGTAAACAATGTCTACCACCCTATTACCAACTAATTTCTGACGTCACAAATGGCGTGCGAGGCCTTTTCGCGCGAGGTTTAAACTAGCTATAATAAAATGCAATTATTTATGTTAATTCTTATGAGTATAGCTGAAGCTGTGTTTTTCGGAACCAATACAAGGGTACCGACAATATTAAAAGGGATTTCAAAATTCATTCATTTCAGGCCTATTGACATTTGTATACAGTTTACATTTAGTTTTAATTTTAGCTTATATTGTTTTTGGTTCTGCTATTATTAAAGTATTTATTTCATTTAAATATGTATAAGTACGTTTATTTTACCTTTTGATTGACACATTTATAACTTTAAGATGTAAATCTATCTCGATCTCTTTATTCATCGAAACTAACTTGACTGCACGAATCAACCTATCCACCCTCACTAATGTTAGTAATTTTCCGTTATTTTCAACTGGAATTTCATTCGTAACCGAACCCTCTCGGCGGCCATCCCCAATTACACTTGAGGAAATTCGCGGGAATTAACCACAATGTACAGTCAGCGCGCGTCGTTACTTAGCAGATACGGCGAAAGCTTCCCTTAATTTTCTGTACATTTAGCTACGGAATTGTGAATTTCCTTTTTTAAAAGTCAGTTTTTGTGACTAGACCATATTTATTTTAAAGGTTGACTATCGGCTCGATTCGAACTTTGAGATACCTACGTCAAATATTACGGCTAGATAGGATCTAGATTAGCTAAATGTCAGTGTCAAATATGACGTTTCTTCAAACAAAAACGTCACTTTTGACACTGACGGCGCGATTTGGGAAATGAATTAGAGATTCACTAGATATGAAATAGTAAAGATATGTGACGTTCCACGGCAAAAGGTACTTTATGGCGGCTGGCGCTTACGCTATTATTAACGCCGCTCCAATATTCAGCCGGGAAAATGGTATCTTTTGTCGTGGAGCGTCACATATTTTTTCTATTTCATATCTAGTGAATCTCTAAATCATTTCCCGAATCGCGCCGTCACATATCTAATCTATATCGTATCTAGACTTAATATTTTGACGTATCTTAAAGTTCGAATCGGGCAGTATATATATACCTTTCGCTAAAAAAGCAAAAGCACATGAGACTTTTTAATTAGTTTTGAATTAAAAACTAGTTCAACTCACTTCTTCGGTAAGAACTAAAAGTTTTCGCCTGACTAAAGCTTGCATTCGAATTCAGACTGCACCAGCAACCGTAAGAAAAAAAATACAATTAGGTAGGTAAGTTACAATAGGTATGAGACACGACTGTCACTGTCAAGTGGCTATGTAGCTCAAGCGCCTTATAAAGTCGAGTACATATACATATGCAAATTCTGTTAAAATGCAGATCTAATAAAAACATATTTCAATAATATCAATCCATGTTCATACTAATCTAAGCCATGACAAGCGATGAAAGTATAGTGTATAGGGTTTGGATCTATGTAAGTCGGTCTGTATAAAATTGTCCCAAAATATTTATTCTAAGTGACATTAGCTAAACCGATTCATTTATCTCAACCAATATTTTTACCAGCTTAACAATCCTTGTAAGTGATTTACCTGCGGTCTCGCACTATTTGATGTGTTTAGATTTGTTTGAATTGAGCGTAACGAGCATGCATTCACCTAAATCTGAGCGCAGTCAGAGGACGTCCGGAACTTCCACTAAGGTAAACTCCGCCTTAATTGACAGTTAGGTAACGCAAACAATAACAAACCAGTTACGGTAACTTGCGGCCCGATTCGAATTTTAAGATACGACAATTAATAGATCTAGAAGCGATATGGATTAGATATGTCAGTGTCAGTGTAAAATTTGACGTTTCTTCAAACAAAAACGTCACTTTAAGTTCGAATCGGGCAGTTAATATGTCGATTTTGTAGCATTTAAAAAAAAAACAAAATTTATAGACTAGTTAGTACCTAGTAAATTATAATTAAATAAACGAATAAATTATTAAAATCAAGCTCTGATTTCACATATGGTTAAAGGAATGGATGCTTAGTTTTCAGATCGTGAGTATTAATCTAGTCGGTATTTTTTATTTGGATGGCGTTTCCGGTTATACTCTCGTAAGATACCTACTTTGTGTTATAAGTTATACAAGACAATCTTACACTATATTTTATATACTATATTTTTCACTTCTCATGCTCAAAAAGTTGCTCAACCTTTATGTCGTGCGTAGACGACATAAAATCGCATTTTATGCTCTAGAGCATAAAGTAAAATCATCTATTACGACCCTTATTGACTTAGCAATAAGCCCAAGAACAATTTTCTTTAGTCTTGAATAAATACGTTAAAATAACCTAAAATATTTGATATTTTGTATATTTTCTTCGCAATCGAAGTGAAAAGCAGAGTGTACAACAAGGGCATAAATGTCCATTTTTAGCCTCGTCTACCATTTTGGTAAATTGCCTCGGGTAAAAATGGGTCACTTTATGCCCTTGTTGTACAATCTACTATAATAAACGATCCTTACAGTCGAGTTTTCCAGCAAAATAAATGTATGTTTTTAGGATACTGGGTCATTATTTCACATGTCTACGAGGGTATAGTTGAAAGCGCCATAAAATCCACAGCGACTAATAAAAACCTGTCTATAAATGTGATTTAGAAGAAACGCTTAAATAATGACCCAGTTTGAATAGTTGGTGGAGAAAAATTGCTTTTCTATGGACCAGACTAATGCAACTTACGCTGGAGGATGCCACCTGCCTCTGCAATTTTTCCCGACGGCCATATTTAATTTTCAGCGTTTAATATCTTTTGATTAAACTTGTGTACCGCTCGGTGGCTTCCTACTTTATAGCCAGGATATTTATCATTCTGGAATAAAAGAAAGGGTGGGGTGAAATCGGAAAAGTAAATGAAATGAAACGGGTCAAGTTTTTATTATGGCGCTTGGTTTGTTCTAGAGTAGGATTCATTCATCTTCATGGTTGGAAATTATCAGACCAATGTGTGGTTTGAAGCAAATGAATTATAGTTTGATTTAATGCTGACTGTACCGTTGGCTATATTTAATTGAGTTTGATTTAAGTTGGAATATGTTTCAGTGAAGTAAGCGAAAGAGGTATGTCAGGATCGTAGCAAGTGGAAATCTGTGGTCTCTGCCTACCCCTCCGGGGTATAGGAATATAGGCGTCATTATATATGTATGTATGTATTATGTTTCAGAATGGCTGGTATTTAACTGATCACCAGATATAGTAAAATTTAACACCAAAAAAATCATTTGTACCACCAAAAATAATGAATGACCACCAAAATTAGAACTCCAATTTTATAAACAGCGAAATGAGTTTTTTAAAAGTAGGTAAATATGTTCAAATTTTTTTAAGAAAATATTTTAACTGATCTTTTTCCATAACACTTGGCAAAAAAAGAAATAGTAATCACAATTTTTTAATTCGAATACGGAGGAGGAAAACGGGTTGATGGTTAAGGACTTGGATGGATCAACCTATCTATGTATCTATGGATGAGCCCTAACTGTGTCGCGAGGTCTCTATTCAGAGCGAACTTACAGGCGCAAAAATATGTTGACAACGATTTGTACTGCGGCAACTTGTTGCTAATTTTAACAAACATATGTGTTTGTGTATCAAAGCTAAAGATCGTTTTGAAGGTTTTGTTTTCGTTTTGTTTTAATTAAATGATTGTAGTTTTATATTTTAATGACATTTCGTAATATGTATTAATACCTAACAAAGACATTCTTAATACGATACAGGTACAAGTTACAAATGAGATACAGTATGCAGTCCGCCTGAACCATTCCTTGGGTAATGGTACCCTCTGTACTACTTTAATTTTGCTTACAGTTCTTGACTTCTTAAATCTTGTAACATGTCATTACCAAATTCCAATTGACAGTAGGTACCAATATTCAAAAGTAAATATCTGTCGAGAAAACCGATAAGCGTAAACGACGCTTGCACCATCCCATTACCCCGGGGTTAACCATGTAAACCTGAAGTTACCATGGTTACTAGTACAATTTGACACTGGGTTAACGGTTTAACCGCTTAACTCCGGGTCAGTGGGATAGTGCAAGTGGCCCTAAGAAGCTTAAAAATCACCATTAAGATTTTTTATACAAAAGAGAGCTGAGGATGAGAGTATTTCTGTCGAACATCAATATTACAATGACAAACAAAAATTATATTATTTTTTCCCAAGAGTAAAGCGCCTAAAATATTCTCTCTTTGACTGATATTTGTATAATTATAGGTACAAATCCCGAAGTGTTTTTGCCCACGCAAAAATAAAAATGGTATTGTATCGACTGAACAAATAATAATTACCGTAAAACGGGGTGAGTAGGTTTCGCGGGGAGCTATGGGTTATGAATGGCGAGAGAAAGATTGAGAGGGGGGTGAGGTGGGTTTTTAAGGCTACTGCTACAAAAATAATGTATTCCAATTCAAAATGGAGCTATAGTAATATTCATAATAAAAAAAAATCGATCCAACAATCTTCCAAAATCACCTTTGTATGAAAAACCCTCTCACCCCAAATACGAGGCACTACGGGGTGAGGTGGGTTTTCCTCTTTATCGTCAAAGTTATGAAATGGAACTACCCAAAATAAAATACAAACTAAAATTCAAACGTCCGAACCACTTATTATATATGTCGCAGTCGGATCGTATAATCCGCCGTATTACATTACGGCTAGCCGTTTTCAAAAACAGGGGCGTTTTGAAATGCGGCGGTTTAACGATTAGCTGGATTGAATGCGGCTGAATGAGAATCCGCCGGAATGTATTCGGCGCCATACGTTCTTCAACACAGCTAGCCGTAATGTAATACAGCGAGTCATTAGCCGCCGCTTTGACAGTTTTTAGTTCCCATTTTTAACACCCGTGGCGCTGCCTGACAAACGCTGGGGTGTCCATCAAATCTGGAGTTCGTCGGACTGTTTCTTTTCAAAAAACATTTCATTCGCAACTTAACTAGACGGAGCCCCGCTTCGCGGGGCTCCTATTTCTGAGCGGTTTGCCCTTCGGGCATCTGAAGCTACCTAACGAACCTAACCTACCTACCTATTGATTTAGTGAGACGTCCGTGAAAACATTACACTTTGGGGAAAAAAGCGTAGGTAGGTAAGTAGGTTAGGTTCGTTAGGTAGCTTCAGATGCCCGAAGGGCAAACCGCCCAGAAATAGGAGCCCCGCTTGCGGGGCTCCGTCTATTTAAGTTGTGAAGGAAATGTTTTGGAAAAGAAACACATGTAGTGCGATGGGACCATGGTAAAAATAAATTAAATTGCAAACATTGTCAAACTCCGGTTACGTAGGCGACCGAAAGAACTGGTCACTCTACAATCTAAAATAGTAGTACGATGCGGCTAAACGTTGGCCGCCTTATTGAAGAACGTATCGCAATGACAATCCGGCTAATCGTCGAACCGCCGCATTTCAAAACGCCCCTGTTTTTGATAACGGCTAGCCGTAATGTAATACGGCGGATTATACGATCTGACTACGACATATACACCATTCAGTTTTCACATGTAAAAATAAAATTTTATTGAGGTTTGAAAGTCAAATTTCACCCAACTCACCCCATTCTATGGTATAATTATAACTTAAATCAGGGTTAAACATTCGGATTTTTAAGAGAAAAAATATGTTTCTTTTAAGTAAACAAACTTTAAAGCAACATGATTTCTTTTACTTTTATCAATACCTGCAAATATAATCTTTAAAGGCAATCTTTTATTGTTGTATAGGTCTATTACTAAATAGTTACTAGTGCATACAAACTTAATATACATAACTAGAAAAAAAAAACATAATTAAATAACTAACCTACAAAACTTAAAAACTAAATCTAAAAATAAATAAAACTAAACTTAAAATAAAAAATTACAAAATATCCCCCTGCGGAATGGTGCCGTAGATGCTGGCAGCATTTCCTCGCTGTATCGCAATACTTATTCTTTGTGCGAGGAAGCTGCCAGATCTACGGTCACCAGTGGCGTCAGCTATCCTTTTTGATAGATCCTTAAAAAGGGTAGACGCGTTCGGACCCCACGGGCCAAGGGTCTGGACACCAAAAGGTACGAAATCGTATTAGGGGCCGAGACCCCTATATTTGGTCTTTTTTAATTTTTCGGCCGCCTCCGCATCTTTTAAGGTAAGATGAGGTAAGACGAACAGTTTATTTTGCTCGGGTCAAGACAGATAGTACCTATAAGGATTCCATACAAGTGTTTGTCTTGCTCCGGTGATAAGCTTACCCCTAACTTACCTTAATTACAATTGTTAAACTTCGAGATCACCAAGTTAGTACAAATATCGATGCGCAATTCAGAAATCGAGTTCCGTAAAACGGGGTGAAAAGACACGATTTTCAACTTCAAGGACGATTTTCGCCAATAATCCAAATGATAAAAGTAATAATTTTGTTATCATTTTTTGAGTCTTGGTTAGTTCTTCAATTTTGTATTTGTGAAATAAATTTTTACCTACCCAATTCAGAGAAAATCAAAGGAAACTACTTGTTTTTTCCATGTCCTTAAAACGGGGTCGATAGGCACAAGAAAGGGGTGAATAGAAATATTAAGTTTTAGCTGTCATAGGCATCGAATTTGGTCATTATTATGTGGATACTCTATTGGCAAATGGAATATATATCTGTTAAACAGCTATTTGACAGAAAATTATTTTTTCGTGTCTTTTAACTCCCAAGGCATGTCTTTACACCCCTTTGTTGTATCTAATCACCCCCTATGGCGTAACTGTTCACCCCATATGCGTGTCCACTGACCCCTTTATCACGTAAATTTGCTTGTTATTGGTTTTTTGCAAAAAAAATGCTTTATTATAGAGAAAATTTATTATATTATTTATTATTTAGGTACTACAGATACTATATTACCAGGTTAGCTAACTTTTACTTAGTTAATGTCAAAACATTTACCGCTAGAACAAAGTTCAGACAGGCTTCATTTCTTACCTCGGCGAGACCTTACTTTAGAGTAAAAAAAATCTAACTTTTAGGCAGTTTGGTTAAGTTCTTTTGGTATCAATGTAGAGAATAAATAGTCTACTTTATACGCATTCCAAAAAATCTAATTTTAGAGATGTACGTTTTTAAATATAACAACTTGAAAGAAAAAGTTCAAAATTTCTCTATTTACCCCGCGATTTCTGTTCACCCCGTTTTACGGTTATCAATATTTCCGACAGCGCAATCTCGAATGAAATTTCAAACGAATCATACAAGCGTTGCTCCTAACTTGCATACAAATGGCGCACGGGGAATACTAACTGTTTCTAAACTTCAACAACAAAAAACTTTGTCAGACCCGCAACTCACAAGATCCGTTAAAGCGGTTATGATCTTAATAACAGCTGCAACTTAGAAGAAACTTCCTTTCGAGCACATACGGGAAGCGCCATACATTTCCTATGGACGTATGATCTTTTGTGTGTGGACTGTGGATATTCCTCAGTGCACTGTAAGCTTTGTACTACTATATGACGCGTGTGGGGACGCGAGTTAGACCCGCAGCCTGTAGCGGAGTAAGGATTACTACTCGGTTGTAGGTAGTGTTACACAATTTATTTTTACTTACGAAACGCCGTATCTTAGCGGCTTATTATTAGAGCGGATTTTTCTTTTCAGAGTAATTGGTTGTTGCTTGTAAACCAGCAGTTTTAAAAAGATGATTGATTGCTTGAACGCCTTAGTTTGTACGCCTTCTTGACCGTTTATAATAAATGTATTTTATGTGCTTAGTCGCCTATGCTAAAATAAATCTCCCTCGCGTTATCCCGGCATTTTGCCACGCCTCATGGGAACCTGGGCTTGACAATTAATCCCATGATTTGACGTAGTTTAGTAGGTACTACTACTACTACTACACTAGTTTTTACGAAAGCGACTGCCATCTGCCCTTCCAACCCAGTGGGGAAACTAGACCTTATTGGGATTAGTCCGGCTTCCTCACGATGTTTTCGTTCACCGAAAAGCAACTGGTAAATATCAAATGATATTTCTTACATACGTTCCGAAAAACTCATTGGTACGAGCCGGGGTTTAAACCCGCGACCTCCGGATTGAAAGCCGCACTCTCTTACCGCTAGGCCATCACCAGCGCTTGTGTTTAGTCGCCTATGCTAATTGATCATAATTATTGTTTTCAGAGTGGCGTATCGGCTTTAACACAATTTATGACTTAATGAACCAATGAATTTACTCGTATCAAAACATTTCATCAACCTTCGAGTTCCCCATCTTCAATGCAAATTGTATTATACGTGTAACATATATGGAGTTAAGGGTGTAATCAAATTATATAGCTGATTGTAATATGAGCGTGTGATATGACGTAATTACGCAAATTCCACGTACATGCCTTGTAATATGGTGTTTGGTTGATATAATTGATATTTTAATTAGGCGCGCGTATAGTTTGGTTATCTATGGAAGCTATTAACCTAAAGCGACATAGAATACAACTATTTAACTATGGGATTAAGTCGATTTGTGTAATATGTTTTATAATGTCCTATAGTTATTTTTTTATTAATTTGTACACAACAATGCGATCCCAAAGAGCTATGCAGGTGTGTGTATGTTTTTTCAACATGTGACCATACAACTGACAGACATGTAGCTCATTCAATACATGTTTTACTATGATACTAACCCTGAAAAAGAGCTTGACGTCTTCCGAAAAGATTGGTCTAATATTGTCACAGACAGAGATGCGTAAGAAAAGAGAGGGATGCTTTTGCCCAGCAGTGAAACACAAACTAACAAATATAAAAATAACATACACGTTTAAGCTACGCTTGAATGTTAACCTGGAAAGGAGAGACGGAGTGTGTGAGACATATTGACACATTGAGACACAGTGTTACAGTCATTTAATATATTGCACAACAAAGATTGCAAAAATATAGGAACATGTGCATATAAGAAAATAAACGGCTATGTAGAAAACCGTACCAAGAACAACTTACCTTACAAAAATAATATCAGTTTTCAAAAATGTTCAGCATATTCAACGAATAATGTAGAAGTTGGTCAAAATAAACAAATTCAACAATAAACTATTATTTCTTCGCTTCATACCGGGAGCTTTAACAACGTGCAACGAATTTATAACTGCATAAAAAGCTTTCGTGCGCGTTTAAAACTGAGAATCTCAGTGAAGTGTTGAGAAAACAGACTTTTCACTCAACGGTTAAGTGATTAAGTTATTTAGTGCATTCATCTTAATTAGATAAAGCTGAGCAAAGTCCAGCCTGTACGTCGCGTAGGCTCTATAATAACCACGTAACTATATACAGAGCGGTCAAGAGAACGCTTTTGGATAACCGCTTGATAGTTGATATACGAAAGCGTTCTAACGCACACGGTGTGGCGTGGGAAATCTTGCGTTCCATTTTCCGCCGGCGTTCCCACTGATCACCGCGGTCTGAACGCCATCTGTGTGCTTTCTAGTTAGGAGCTACCTACATTGCTAAGAACGCAGAACTCTGAACGTAATCCAGAATGCTGTTTATTGAGCTGAAGGGATTGTGGGTGTCAAACCTCAGTAAAACAGTTAAATTGAACCATTACAGGTTACAAACAGCGGAGATAAGAGGTCGCGCAATTGTTTTTAAGAGGGTCGTGAAAACTGTTGAAAAACGATTCACTACAGAAAACAACGAAAACAACAATAACACAACGATAGCGGCAGTATTAAAGTGAGGTACGATCAGACCGTTTTCTGATATTTATCCAGTTTCTATCGAGGGATTTGTAAACATATAACCGATTAATATTACTAGTTAGATGAGTTCGGAACTTTAGTTAGTTATGAAACAAAATAATTCAATATTAATTTGGAATGATTAGATACACGTGTCCTGTATCCATGTTACATGTAAAGTTCACTTGACTGAAAACTAATCGGAAAACCAGAAATCGGTCTTGATGAATTTTCGCTATTCCTAGGAGACACATCCCGAATTATACAATCAACTTTTATAACAACATTTCCATTTGACACAGACATATTTATCTATTTCACATATTTTTCCATTTCACTCTACCTTTTTTTCCGGATCAAAATTAGTTAATTATCTTTTTGTATCTCCTAAACCGTGTAAGAAAGATAGAGAAAGCAAAAAGTTGATCAAATGCGTCATCCTTCGGCATTAGGCGCCATGTTTAGATTCATTATATAGTTTTTTATTAGATTGACTTAGTTTTACTTTATTATTTATTCCGTTCTTATTTTTAGATTTTATTTTCACGGTATTTCATATTTCGTCGCTGTGCGTGCAAATGTGTTTTTAACCTACTTTACAGGAGACACAAAAAACTGTTTATTTCGATAATTATTGATCATATACAAATCAATATTTTTATGACAAAAGTATTTGCACTTTTACATATATTACGGAATTATCTGAAATGATAGTTTAGTTTCAATAGCGTGAAAAAATTTTTTTTTCAAAAATATGTTACATAGCGATTTTTGTTTGAGTCGTAAAAACCTCTAAGTGTCTTAACCTGTACATGGCTAGATTTAATTATTAAGGACCTTATACAATTTGTGTGCTTTATCGTCACATGGTTATTTAATAAAATGATGTGAGTGTTCAATAAAACAGAAAAAAAATATTTAAGACGATATAATGGAAATTTTATCATGAATGAATAGTTTACGTATTTTTTTTTATTATAAGGGGTCATCCATTAATTACGTCACACGAATTTCTAGGTTTTTTGACCCCTCCCCCCCCCCTTGTCACATTTGGTCACATTTGGCAAACCCCTCCCCCCTAGTGTGACGTCACATTTTTTCTACGAAATCGCCAAATCGAATTAAGTAAGTACCTAAGTATTATTAATATTTTATCAAAATATTTTTGACGATATAAATATTAGTAATTTTATAACCCAAAACTGCTTAGGAAAGAAAATTAAAAGAATAAAAACGATTATCGTTTTAAAAACTTGTTATTTAAATGTACAGCGAATAAAATAATTAAAAAAAAAATTTCGATTACTGATGAAGTTAAAGTGACGTCACAAAGTTTGTGTCTCCCCCCTCCCCATGTCACAATATGTCAAATTTTCTTGACCCCCTTCCTCCCCCTAAACGTGTGACGTAATTAATGGATGACCCCTAACTAGATATTACTACATATTCATATTTCCTTGCTTGTAGGCAACACAAGGGTGACTGTGGTATTTACGTGGCTTGTAAATTGAAATTTTGTTGTCTTCTAATATTTCTTTAAACTTCTTTCTCCCAACAGCATACGAATAAAGGATTCAAACGACTCTGCTACATATTATATTCTGGTACTAGTTATTTATAATTTTCATTTGAAAAGGTCTGATGTTTACTACTTTTTTTTCATTTATTATCTATAAATTTACAATATTAAACACGACACGATATTGCCTAACTGAGTTTTAGCCGAGTTGAAAATAAACAATTGTCTTTAAGATAGCGACCTTGCCTGTGAAGCCGATGGACCTGGGTTCGAATCCCAGTAAGGGCATTTAATTGTGTGTGATGACACAGATATTTTGTTCCTGAGTCATGGCTTGGTCATGGTTGTTTTCTATGTATTTAAGTATTTATATATTATATATATCGTTGTCTGAGTACCAACAACACAAGCCTTTTTGAGCTTACTGTTGGACTTAGTCAATCTGTGTAAGAATGTCCTATAATAGAATATAAAAAAAATGTCTTTAAGTAATGCATAAACGCACTACATGTTCATGTTATAAAGTACATTGCGCTAACTTTATACATTTTTTTTATTAGATATAAATCACAATTACATAATATTTTGATCCAAAAGCATCGTTAAACCAGAATGGTTTATCTCGATACTCCATTCCGCAGTACTTAAATACTTAAATATACAATAGACAATACATATTTCTATCTTCTATGTAATTT
This sequence comes from Cydia splendana, assembly GCF_910591565.1. Lineage (NCBI taxonomy): Eukaryota > Metazoa > Arthropoda > Insecta > Lepidoptera > Tortricidae > Cydia > Cydia splendana. The sequence continues at coordinate 16,544,209 of NC_085973.1, forward strand.
TCCATTCACTTATTACCTTTAAAACTGCCAACAACTTGTAACGAAAACTCACAAAACTCAATTATTTGTATTACACACACGTAATTTATTTTGCTTGATGACTTTTTAGTGCCAAATCAATCATGATACACTTTAAAATGAACATGTTAACGTGTTTAGTATACAACTTGAGGGTAAGTAAAAGTACTTACCTATAACGTAATTACGGTAGACTGATTCCGCCATGTGTCGTAAAAGGCACGGCCTGGAAACATAGCCTCGACTCCAACCAGTACAAAAATTATCGCTATGTGCGAGAAACTACATATCGGGCGCAAGCGCATCTAATCATTTTTCAATAAACTTGAAGAAAATATCGCTATGTGTCAAGAATGACATAGCGAGCGCACGTCTGTAATTGCTGTTCAAATAAGCTAATGTAGTTATGTGATTTATTCCAGTTAGCGATTATAGGAAGAGCATTCATTGTATAGGCATCACATACCTACATTTGTTAAATCCTTAAATATTGGAATAAGCTCAACGCTGTTTTCGGAGCATATGCGTATGGAAATAAGGTTCAAAATGGCATCAAAACCTAAAAATCGACAAAAATCACATAGCGACTTTTGTAGGCACAGCGACGATTTACGAAAACCACTTTTTAACACTGCGGGGTACAAAACGGACACCGTTTTATCACGCTGTCACATAGACAAGAACGACCATCATATCCATACAGTATTGCATCGTTCAGATTTAAACTTATCAACATATTTTAACTACACTATAGTGTACATTGTATCGATACGACACATGTCATCGTTTAACAGACAGTGAATACATTATCACCGGCTGGTACTCGAAAATGTAATATTGGGCTACATTCTCGATTGCGCGTTAAATTTGACCTTCTTCTTCTTCCTTGCTTTATCCTGGCAGTGTGCCACGGCTTTGGGAGCCTGGGGTCCGCTTGACAACTAATCCCATGATTTGACGTAGGCACTATAGTTCGTTTTTTTAGCATTACAAAGAAGGTAAGCGATCTTGACATGTCTTTTAATTGAAAAACGCTTTTTTTAAATTAGTATAACTATTACTTATGAAAGCAGAAGAATATTCATGATAGTATTAGATTCATAATTGTTACAAATTTGCCGCGACTTAGTTTTAAAACGTGTTTTTCAATAAAAAGACACATCAAGATTGTTTGTTTGATTGGTTGACACATGTGCCAGAGAAGCATCTGCCAGGGAGAACTGGCGTAGAATCTTTCGTCGTTCTACGTGACCACGACTGCTCTGCCAAGAGTAATTCGACGGAGAAGAGAGAAGATTGTTTACCTTATTTCTAATGCTAAAAAAAACGAACTATATTTTTTACGAAAGCGACTGCCGTCTGACCTTCGAACCCAGAGGGGAAACTATAGACCTTATTGGGATTAGTCCGACTTCCTCACGATGTTTTCCTTCACCGAAAAGCAACTGGTAAATATCAAATGATATTTCGTACATAAGTTCCGAAAAACTCATTGGTACGAGCCGGGGTTTAAACCCGCGACCTCCGGATTGAAAGCCGCACGCTCTTACCGCTCGGCCACCAGCGCTTCTGAGGGCCACCAGCGCTTGAAAGAGCTTCTCGCGCCCACCAACACGTGTCAGCGAAATGGACTGCACCCTCCCCCTCCCTTTAGAGCAGCCACATAAGTACACAGTGCTCTCATATTTATAAACGTGCACGTGAAACTAACGTTATCCTAATCTTGACACTTTCCTCGATATACAGGGTGATCAATCCAAATGGGTCAGTATGGAGAAGGCTGTATTCTAAGAGAGTTTGGGTTCCGTACTTTTCAACATGTAAGCGTGGGTAAATATATACATACATGCAAGCAAGATATATTTTACGAAAGCAATCGCCTCTTCAAATTGGCGCAAACAAATCTGTCTGTATGTGGAGCAAACTTCTATTCAAAACGTGAGTAGTACCTACCAACCCGTTTAAATTGCTTTAATATATCTGTGTCTCACGGGTGGTTAGTTACGTTTGATTTTGGTTTGATGTTGTGAAGATTTCAAGAAGAATTTAATATTTGTTTTGCCTTTAGGCATTAACTGATTAGTTAGTAAAATTAGCTTATTGCTGTTGATGATTGCATCCGGAAAGATGGGTAAAAATAGCTATTGAACGGGCACCACAGATTGGTCGAGGATAAGATGGCGAGATGACCTGGACTCATTTTATGGCGACTGGCGGGAACATGCACAAAGCCGCGAAGAGTGGCGGAAGACAGGGTAGGCCTTTGCCCAGTAACAGGTGGGACACAACGTCTTTTTCTTCTTCTTCGTTACATTCTTGACAGAGTGGTCGTGGCCATTATGTAGACTTTTGAGCGACTTGTTTAACGACACGTCGCCATTCCTCTCGTAGAGCTGCTTTCCGTGAGCATTCGCTTACTGTGGCCGACACACTGGCTTTGATTTGGTCGGTCCATCTCATTGGCGATCTTCCTCTAGCCTTGTACCAGTTTTTCGATCAGGTCACGTGTCCGTCTTGCGTCTTACGGTCACGTGACACCTGTTACGAGTTTAACATTTTTTCCCCATCACAAAAAATGCACAGCGCCGCTAAAGAAGTTTTCACTTCAAAAATGAATGTTGGTTTCCGAATATGGTCCCAGGACAATTCTACCGTGGCATAATTCACGAATGAGGCTGTAATAAAATCAGCCCGAATGGAAATTGCCAGGACCGGATTTACTCCGATCCTTTGTGAATTATCCCCGAAGCAATGTGGGGTAAACGCTCTGCATAGTATTTAGTAATGTTTAAGCTTATAATTGTGCCTGAAGTCTAGATATTTCAGAGTTGCTTAACAAGATTATCATCATCGTTCTGGAATATCTCAGACATTTCTGAATAGACACACGGAATACGGAATACACCGGAGTTCCAAGAAACTTTATAAATACAAACATTACAACGCAAACATTGTTTGAAGGCAATTTCCATCGGGATAAATGATCAATTCTAAACTAAGCGGATTAAGCCTTAGTTTTATTTACTTAGCTTAGCAATAGTTTTCATTTATGTTTTGATATCGGCGAAGTAAAGAATAAGTATAATAAACCATCATTCTTGCCTCTCTCAAACCTCACACTTCACTCTTCAATCAAAAATGTCACTGTTGACAGACAAAACAGACAATACCAAAAACATATCAAAGTAAATTTTTTATCAGATGTTACCATCAGAATAAGCCTCTCAAGTCTCAGTTCGATTAGCGAGGCGAAGATGAAAAGTTTAAAATTGCGTTGTATTGTGCTAAGCATGAAGTGCTAGTCAATTTCAAGTAAATAACGGCTTTTTCTTGCAGCTGTTGAAGAAATCTAAAAATTTGAATAGCAGAAACAAAGTTTTTGGGACTCACCTGTGACGTTGTAGACAGCTCTTCCCAAGGTACCCCGATCCTTCGATAATGGTGAATGTAGTGATCTTTTCAGCTGGCATCGACGACGAAATGATTACTGTATGAAATGAGTACTGAACACTTGAATTTGATTTTGATTAAAGCTCGACCTTTTCGGAACGAGCCGATGCGAAAACGTTTTCGAATTGAAATCGTTGAGTGTAGTATATAAAAAATAAATATTAGGGGACATCTTACACGGATCAACCTAGCCCCAAACTAAGCAATGCTTGTACTATGGGTGCTAGGCGACAATATGCATACTTTGAACACAAATAAATGCCCTTACCGGGATTCGGACCCAGGACCAACGGCTTCACAGGCAGGATCAATATGACACACATATACAAAAATACGGAACAAGCACTTTGCCATGGTTACCCAAAATATGTTCAGTTGACTGCCAGGAGCTTACACACACATTGATGCGTATACAGATATGATGTGCGCACATAGATACTCAAACGAATAGAGTGTATAAGGGAGAAGTAGAAGCGGGAGTTGGAAGTGGTAGACCTCGGCGGACTTTCTCTGATCAGATCGGGGAAATCCTGAAGAAAGACCAGGTCAAGAGCACCCTAAACCGGCGAGCGTGTATGAGGAATGTTATGAAAGTGAAGGAAAACAAAGAGGTATGTCAGGATCATAGCAAGTGGAAATCCGTGGCCTCTGCCTACCCCTCCAGCAAATAGACGTGATTATATGTATGTGTAGATACTCAAAAGATTCCCGTAGTATGACGCGTCCGCCCCGCCCAGTGATTTAATTTTCAAAATTCCTAACCATTCCAGTAACATATTTACGCACCGGGTCTAAGGCGATGATGCGTTAAATCGTAAGCACATTATTCGAGCCTTCAACATCCCGTGTCGGTCCCGTGGGGTGCTTTACAACCGAAATTCGAGGGTTATTGGAGGATAATTAAGGACAGGTCTGTCATTTTGAGACTGGGTTTAAATATTTGATTTGCAGAAGGGCCCGTTGGGATTGCAGTCCATTCCGGATTGGATAATAATGGTGCAGTAACGAAGTTGTCGATAAATGAAAATAAATTCGGATAATTTGGAATTTTCGGAAAAAGGACAGTGAGTTTCGAAGAAATCTATATCATATTTTATGTCATATATTATGACGGAATATACCTACTATAACTAATTACTACTAAACGTAATACCTAATTACGTTTTCTGATGTGAATTAATGAGTATACCAGCAGATTGCTTGCATTTACATTTAAATTTGTAGGCTTATGTTTGGGATTATGTTTTAATTCATCATTAAAATGAGCTCTATACACGACGGCATGCACACTAGAGCAATGAAAACACACTCTTCAATGATGAATTAATCCGTTATAAACGATGATCACTTTTTATTGAAGCCAAAGTTTTTCTCCATAGTACTTCAATATTTCTCGTCTAGTATATTCGTGTGTATGATTTCTTTCTTCAAAATGAAAAGAATTTCCTGAAACTGACTGTCGTCAATCCTAACTAAATAATACATTTCATTTCCACTCCATGTTGTCAATCGGCTAAGCTCTCCGAATAGTTACAAAAGTCTTTACAACACTTACAACTTCCCTTCTAAAAAAACAATTTTTCCCTAAATTCAGACAAAGAGCGCGCAAACGACTTTCAAGTGAGGTTTTAAAAAATCCGCTTTGAATTTTTATAAAGATCTCTTATTGAGTGAGATTCCTCTTTAGCCTTCGTTTTGCAGCGGGGAGCCTTGGCCTTAAGTGCGTCTTAGGATCGCGACTGGACTAAGATAAAGGGGGCTCGAGAACTGTGCGCTTGGAACGATTTGGATTAAAAACTTCCTAAGGTCATACGAGCGTATATTTCTTTGAATTTTAATCGTAGGAAAAAGCATTTGCTTTTGATTGCTGAAACTAAAAGCAATCGCTGCTTTGTCGACGAAATTATCAATGTTTTTTTTGTTCCAGAAAAACGCTAGTGGACGGACTAGTAACTAATCTGACGGGGTAGTAACTATAGCCACTTTTAGTTTTGAATTTTACTTTTTGAAATTGAAATTTTTATAGATTTATACAGTGTGTAAGTCTAATACGGGCGATAAATTAAATCGGACATAGTATTCATTAGTGTAATCATGAAGTAAAAGGTTTTTTTAAGTTGCAGTTCATTACGAGCCCATAATTATTTTTTTTTTAATTTCTCAGCAGCAATGTACTGTAAACATGGTTGCGGTACCGAAATGTCAAATGTTCATTAGCAATACAACAATAGCATTTACAAACTTACCTATCTGGAGGAACATTCACAATACATGTTAGCATTACACTGCGTTTAATGTTTTGTAGTTATTTTGGTAGATTAAAGTACTATTACTAGGCGTGTTAAAAGATATTAAATCTTATTTATTTATCATGGTTATCAACAAGAAACTGACTTCATTTTAATCAGTCACGATACCAGCACTTGACGTGATTATTTCTAATCTGAGCAATAGACAAGCACCTTTGATAGCACACCTTTTTTGAAAATTAATTTAATATCAGTATCTCATAAGTGATTATTATGTATTCATTTCGTATTTAATTTGCCTGATTTTTTATACCAGGATGGCGGAAAATAAGCATACGGCCCGCCTAATAGTTGTACAGTTATTACCAAAATTATTTCGAGAATTAACTAAACCGTCTAAACACCACAAAACTTGGTACATTGTGTGAAAACGTGGCAAACTCTTTACGAGTGTGAAGTTAGCAGCCTAAAGTTATCTGCCTATGATAACCCGACCAAATAAAGAAGTCGAGTTTTATAAATTATACAAAACAGTAAAATATACGGTTTCAAGGTCAGGGACAAACCTAAAAAGCAAAAAATGACTTTTCTGATGTCCTGGCTAAATGTGTGAGATAAAATAGGAAAAATATTGCAACAATTACATAGGCAGCTAACTTCACAAAAGGCAGCCTTACAAATACGATCAAATTTCCACATAAAGCTGTCTAGATAACACTTTGTGTTTGGTACCAATAGAACCGCCTTGTTACCAGTTATAAACGAGGTAAGTTTCATAAACTTTGAAAGAAAATTACTAGCCCAAACAGACTGAAAATACATATCTGCCTAAGTAAAAATGTCAATTTTCTGCAATTTCCACATAAAGCTGTCTAGATTACACTTTGTGTTTAGTACCATTAGAACCGCCTTGTTACCAGTTGTAAACAAGCTAAGAATGATCAAGATTAAAACAACATGACTACCCAATTTCCACATGAAGCTGTCTAGATTACACTTTGTGTTTGATACCAATAGAATCGCGTTGTTGCCAGTTACAATCGAGGTAATATTCAAAAACTTTGAAAGAAAATGACTAGCCCAAACTGACTGAAAATACATATCTGCCTAAGTAAAAATGTAAATTTTCTGGAATTTCCACATGAAGCTGTCTAGATTACACTTTGTGTTTGATACCAATAGAACCGCCTTGTTACCAGTTATAAATGAGGTAAGTTTCATAAACTTTTAAAGAAAATGACTAGCCCAAACTGACTGAAAATACATATCTGCCTAAGTAAAAATGAAAATGTTCTGCAATTTACACATAAAGCTGTCTAGATTACACTTTGTCTTTAGTACCATTAGAACCGCCTTGTTACCAGTTGTAAACAAGGTAAGAATGATCAAGATTAAAAGAACATGACTACCCCAAACTGACTGAAAATACATATCTGCCTAAGTAAAAATGTAAATTTTCTGGAATTTCCACATGAAGCTGTCTAGATTACACTTTGTGTTTGATACCAATAGAATCGCGTTGTTGCCAGTTACAATCGAGGTAAGTTTCATAAACTTTGAAAGAAAATGACTAGCCCAAACTGACTGAAAATACATATCAGCCTAAGTAAAAATGACAATTTTCTGGAATTTCCACATGAAACTGTCTAGATTACACTTTGTGTTTGATACCAATAGAACCGCCTTGTTACCAGTTATAAACGAAATAAGTTTCATAAACTTTGAAAGAAAATGACTAGCCCAAACTGACTGAAAATACATATAACTGCCTATGTAAACATGAAAATTTTCTACAATTTCCACATAAAGCTGTCTAGATTACACTTTATGTTTAGTACCATTAGAACCGCCTTGTTACCAGTTGTAAACACGATAAGAATGATCAAGATTAAAAGAACATGACTACCCCAAACTGACTGAAATACATATCTGCCTAAGTAAAAATGTAAATTTTCTGGAATTTCCACATGAAGCTGTCTAGATTACACTGTGTGTTTGATACCAATAGAATCGCCTTGTTACTAGGTATAAACGAGGTAAGTTTCATAAACTTTGAAAGAAAATGACTAGCCCAAACTGACTGAAAATACATATCTGCCTACGTAAAAAGTAAATTTTCTGGAATTTCCACATGAAGCTGGCTAGATTACACTTTATGTTTAGTACCATTAGAACCGCCTTGTTACCAGTTATAAACGAGGTAAGTTTCATAAACTTTGAAAGAAAATGACTAGCCCAAACTGACTGAAAATACATATCTGCCTAAGTAAAAATGTCAATTTTCCGCAATTTCCACATAAAGCTGTCTAGTTTACACTTTGTGTTTAGTACCATTAGAACCGCCTTGTTACCAGTTGTAAACAAGGTAAGAATGAGCAAGATTAAAAGAACATGACTACCCCAAACTGACTGAAAATACATATCTGCCTAAGTAAAAATGTAAATTTTCTGGAATTTCCACATGAAGCTGTCTAGATTACACTTTGTGTTAGATACCAATAGAATTGCCTTGTTACCAGATATAAACGAGGTAAGTTTCATAAACTTTGAAAGAAAATGACTAGCCCAAACTGACTGAAAATAAATATCTGCCTAAGTAAAAATGTCAATTTTCCGCAATTTCCACATAAAGCTGTCTAGATTACACTTTGTGTTTAGTACCATTAGAACCGCCTTGTTACCAGTTGTAAACAAGGTAAGAATGAGCAAGATTAAAAGAACATGACTACCCCAAACTGACTGAAAATACATATCTGCCTAAGTAAAAATGTAAATTTTATGTAAATTTTCTGGAATTTCCACATGAAGCTGTCTAGATTACACTTTGTGTTTGATACCAATAGAATCGCCTTGTTACTAGTTATAAACGAGGTAAGTTTCATAAACTTTGAAAGAAAATGACTAGCCCAAACTGACTGAAAATACATATCTGCCTAAGTAAAAATGTCAATTTTCTGAAATTTCCATATAAAGCTGTCTAGATTACACTTTGTGTTTAGTACCATTAGAACCGCCTAGTTACCAGTTGTAAACAAAGTAAGAATGATCAAGATTAAAAGAACATGACTACCCCAAACTGACTGAAAATACATATCTGCCTAAGTAAAAATGGAATTTTTTGGAATTTCAACATGAAGCTGTCTAGATTACACTTTGTGTTTAATAGCAATAGAATCGCCTTGTTACCAGTTATAAACGAGGTAAGTTTCATAAACTTTGAAAGAAAATGACTAGCCCAAACTGACTGAAAATACATATCTGCCTACGTAAAAATGTAAATTTTCTGGAATTTCCACATGAAGCTGGCTAGATTACACTTTATGTTTAGTACCATTAGAACCGCCTTGTTACCAGTTGTAAACACGATAAGAATGATCAAGATTAAAAGAACATGACTACCCCAAACTGACTGAAAATACATATCTGCCTAAGTAAAAATGTAAATTTTATGTAAATTTTCTGGAATTTCCACATGAAGCTGTCTAGATTACACTTTGTGTTTGATACCAATAGAATCGCCTTGTTACTAGTTATAAACGAGGTAAGTTTCATAAACTTTGAAAGAACATGACTACCCCAAACTGACTGAAAATACATATCTGCCTAAGTAAAAATGAAAATTTTCTGCAATTTCCACATAAAGCTGTCTAGATTACACTTTATGTTTAGTACCATTAGAACCGCCTTGTTACCAGTTGTAAACACGATAAGAATGATCAAGATTAAAAGAACATGACTACCCCAAACTGACTGAAAATACATATCTGCCTAAGTAAAAATGTAAATTTTCTGGAATTTCCACATGAAGCTGTCTAGATTACACTTTATGTTTGATACCAATAGAATCGCCTTGTTACCAGTTATAAACGAGGTAAGTTTCATAAACTTTGAAAGAAAATGACTAGCCCAAACTGACTGAAAATACATATCTGCCTAAGTAAAAATGTAAATTTTCTGGAATTTCCACATGAAGCTGTCTAGATTACACTTTGTGTTTGATACCAATAGAATCGCCTTGTTACCAGTTATAAACGAGGTAAGTTTCATAAACTTTGAAAGAAAATGACTAGCCCAAACTGACTGAAAATACATATCTGCCTAAGTAAAAATGTAAATTTTCTGGAATTTCCACATGAAGCTGTCTAGATTACACTTTGTGTTTGATACCAATAAAATCGCTTTGTTACCAGTTATAAACTAGGTAAGTTTCATAAACTTTGAAAGAAAATGACTAGCCCAAACTGACTGAAAATACATATCTGCCTAAGTAAAAATGTCAATTTTCCGCAATTTCCACATAAAGCTGTCTAGATTACACTTTGTGTTTAGTACCATTAGAACCGCCTTGTTACCAGTTGTAAACAAGGTAAGAATGAGCAAGATTAAAAGAACATGACTACCCCAAACTGACTGAAAATACATATCTGCCTAAGTAAAAATGAAATTTTTCTGGAATTTCCACATGAAGCTGTCTAGATTACACTTTATGTTTAGTACCATTAGAACCGCCTTGTTACCAGTTGTAAACGAGGTAAGTTTCATAAACTTTGAAAGAAAATGACTAGCCCAAACTGACTGAAAATACATATCTGCCTAAGTAAAAATGACAATTTTCTGCAATTTCCATATAAAGCTGTCTAGATTACACTTTGTGTTTAGTACCAGTAGAACCGCCTTGTTACCAGTTGTAAACAAGGTAAGAATGAGCAAGATTAAATGAATATGACTACCCCAAACTGACTGAAAATACATATCTGCCTAAGTAAAAATGAAATTTTTCTGCAATTTCCACATAAAGCTGTCTAGATTACACTTTATGTTTAGTACCATTAGAACCGCCTTGTTACCAGTTATAAACTAGGTAAGTTTCATAAACTTTGAAAGAAAATGACTAGCCCAAACTGACTGAAAATACATATCTGCCTATGTAAAAATGTAAATTTTCTGGAATTTCCACATGAAGCTGGCTAGATTACACTTTATGTTTAGTACCATTAGAACCGCCTTGTTACCAGTTATAAACGAGGTAAGTTTCATAAACTTTGAAAGAAAATGACTAGCCCAAAGTGTCTGAAAATACATATCTGCCTAAGTAAAAATGTAATTTTTTGGAATTTCAACATGAAGCTGTCTAGATTACACTTTGTGTTTAATAGCAATAGAATCGCCTTGTTAGGGGGTATTCATAAATTACGTCATTTCAAATTAGGGGGGGGGGGGGTCTGGACATCGGATGACGGTAGCATGAAGTAGGAGGAAATGGGGTCATTTAAAGCATGATTTTTGGATGATTATAGGGGGGTGGGGGGGGTCAAAAATCGTCATAAATCGATGACGTAATTTATGGACAGCGCCTTACCAGTTATAAACGAGGTAAGTTTCATAAACTTTGAAAGAAAATGACTAGCCCAAACTGACTGAAAATACATATCTGCCTACGTAAAAATGTAAATTTTCTGGAATTTACACATGAAGCTGGCTAGATTACACTTTATGTTTAGTACCATTAGAACCGCCTTCTTACCAGTTATAAACGAGGTAAGTTTCATAAACTTTGAAAGAAAATGACTAGCCCAAACTGACTGAAAATACATATCTGCCTAAATAAAAATGTCAATTTTCCGCAATTTCCACATAAAGCTGTCTAGATTACACTTTGTGTTTAGTACCATTAGAACCGCCTTGTTACCAGTTGTAAACAAGGTAAGAATGAGCAAGATTAAAAGAACATGACTACCCCAAACTGACTGAAAATACATATCTGCCTAAGTAAAAATGTAAATTTTCTGGAATTTCCACATGAAGCTGTCTAGATTACACTTTGTGTTTGATACCAATAGAATCGCCTTGTTACCAGATATAAACGAGGTAAGTTTCATAAACTTTGAAAGAAAATGACTAGCCCAAACTGACTGAAAATACATATCTGCCTAAGTAAAAATGAAAATTTTCTGCAATTTCCACATAAAGCTGTCTAGATTACACTTTATGTTTAGTACCATTAGAACCGCCTTGTTACCAGTTGTAAACACGATAAGAATGATCAAGATTAAAAGAACATGACTACCCCAAACTGACTGAAAATACATATCTGCCTAAGTAAAAATGTAAATTTTATGTAAATTTTCTGGAATTTCCACATGAAGCTGTCTAGATTACACTTTGTGTTTGATACCAATAGAATCGCCTTGTTACTAGTTATAAACGAGGTAAGTTTCATAAACTTTGAAAGAACATGACTACCCCAAACTGACTGAAAATACATATCTGCCTAAGTAAAAATGTAAATTTTCTGGAATTTCCACATGAAGCTGTCTAGATTACACTTTATGTTTGATACCAATAGAATCGCGTTGTTGCCAGTTATAAACGAGGTAAGTTTCATAAAGTTTGAAAGAAAATGACTGGCCTAAACTGACTGAAAATACATATCTGCCTAAGTATAAATTTACATTTTCTGGAATTTCCACATGAAGCTGTCTAGATTACACTTTGTGTTTGATACCAATAGAATCGCCTTGTTACCAGTTATAAACGAGGTAAGTTTCATAAACTTTGAAAGAAAATGACTAGCCCAAACTGACTGAAAATACATATCTGCCTAAGTAAAAATGTAAATTTTCTGGAATTTCCACATGAAGCTGTCTAGATTACACTTTGTGTTTGATACCAATAAAATCGCTTTGTTACCAGTTATAAACTAGGTAAGTTTCATAAACTTTGAAAGAAAATGACTAGCCCAAACTGACTGAAAATACTTATCTGCCTAAGTAAAAATGAAAATTTTTCGCAATTTCCACATAAAGCTGTGTTACACTTTGTGTTTGATACCAATAGAATCGCCTTGTTACCAGTGATAAACGAAGTAAGTTTCATAAACTTTGAAAGAAAATGACTAGCCCATACTGACTGAAAATACATATCTTCCTAAGTAAAAATGTAAATTTTCTGGAATTTCCACATGAAGCTGTCTAGATTACACTTTTTGTTAGATACCAATAGAATTGCCTTGGTACCAGTTATAAACGAGGTAAGTTTCATAAACTTTGAAAGAAAATGACTAGCCCAAACTGACTGAAAATACATATCTGCCTATGTAAAAATGTAAATTTTCTGGAATTTCCACATGAAGCTGGCTAGATTACACTTTATGTTTAGTACCATTAGAACCGCCTTGTTACCAGTTATAAACGAGGTAAGTTTCATAAACTTTGAAAGAAAATGACTAGCCCAAACTGTCTGAAAATACATATCTGCCTAAGTAAAAATGTCAATTTTCCGCAATTTCCACATAAAGCTGTCTAGATTACACTTTGTGTTTAGTACCATTAGAACCGCCTTGTTACCAGTTGTAAACAAGGTAAGAATGAGCAAGATTAAAAGAACATGACTACCCCAAACTGACTGAAAATACATATCTGCCTAAGTAAAAATGTAAATTTTCTGGAATTTCCACATGAAGCTGTCTTGATTACACTTTGTGTTTGATACCAATAGAATCGCCTTGTTACCAGATATAAACGAGGTAAGTTTTATAAACTTTGAAAGAAAATGGCTAGCCCAAACTGACTGAAAATACATATCTGCCTAAGTAAAATTGTCAATTTTCCGCAATTTCCACATAAAGCTGTCTAGATTACACTTTGTGTTTAGTACCATTAGAACCGCCTTGTTACCAGTTGTAAACAAGGTAAGAATGAGCAAGATTAAAAGAACATGACTACCCCAAACTGACTGAAAATACATATCTGCCTAAGTAAAAATGAAAATTTTCTGCAATTTCCACATAAAGCTGTCTAGATTACACTTTATGTTTAGTACCATTAGAACCCGCCTTGTTACCAGTTGTAAACACGATAAGAATGATCAAGATTAAAAGAACATGACTACCCCAAACTGACTGAAAATAATATCTGCCTAAGTAAAAATGTAAATTTTCTGGAATTTCCACATGAAGCTGTCTAGATTACACTTTATGTTTGATACCAATAGAATCGCGTTGTTGCCAGTTATAAACGAGGTAAGTTTCATAAACTTTGAAAGAAAATGACTAGCCCAAACTGACTGAAAATACATATCTGCCTAAGTAAAAATGTAAATTTTCTGGAATTTCCACATGAAGCTGTCTAGATTACACTTTGTGTTTGATACCAATAGAATCGCCTTGTTACCAGTTATAAACTAGGTAAGTTTCATAAACTTTGAAAGAAAATGACTAGCCCAAACTGACTGAAAATACATATCTGCCTATGTAAAATGTAAATTTTCTGGAATTTCCACATGAAGCTGGCTAGATTACACTTTATGTTTAGTACCATTAGAACCGCCTTGTTACCAGTTATAAACGAGGTAAGTTTCATAAACTTTGAAAGAACATGACTACCCCAAACTGACTGAAAATACATATCTGCCTAAGTAAAAATGAAAATTTTATGTAAATTTTCTGGAATTTCCACATGAAGCTGTCTAGATTACACTTTGTGTTTGATACCAATAGAATCGCCTTGTTACTAGTTATAAACGAGGTAAGTTTCATAAACTTTGAAAGAACATAACTACCCCAAACTGACTGAAAATACATATCTGCCTAAGTAAAAATGAAAATTTTCTGCAATTTCCACATAAAGCTGTCTAGATTACACTTTATGTTTAGTACCATTAGAACCGCCTTGTTACCAGTTGTAAACACGATAAGAATGATCAAGATTAAAAGAACATGACTACCCCAAACTGACTGAAAATACATATCTGCCTAAGTAAAAATGTAAAATTTCTGGAATTTCCACATGAAGCTGTCTAGATTACACTTTATGTTTGATACCAATAGAATCGCGTTGTTGCCAGTTATAAACGAGGTAAGTTTCATAAAGTTTGAAAGAAAATGACTAGCCTAAACTGACTGAAAATACATATCTGCCTAAGTATAAATTTAAATTTTCTGGAATTTCCACATGAAGCTGTCTAGATTACACTTTGTGTTTGATACCAATAGAATCGCCTTGTTACCAGTTATAAACGAGGTAAGTTTCATAAACTTTGAAAGAAAATGACTAGCCCAAACTGACTGAAAATACATATCTGCCTAAGTATAAATTTAAATTTTCTGCAATTTCCACATAAAGCTGTCTAGATTACACTTTATGTTTAGTACCATTAGAACCGCCTTGTTACCAGTTGTAAACACGATAAGAATGATCAAGATTAAAAGAACATGACTACCCCAAACTGACTGAAAATAATATCTGCCTAAGTAAAAATGTAAATTTTCTGGAATTTCCACATGAAGCTGTCTAGATTACACTTTATGTTTGATACCAATAGAATCGCGTTGTTGCCAGTTATAAACGAGGTAAGTTTCATAAACTTTGAAAGAAAATGACTAGCCCAAACTGACTGAAAATACATATCTGCCTAAGTAAAAATTTAAATTTTCTGGAATTTCCACATGAAGCTGTCTAGATTACACTTTGTGTTTGATACCAATAGAATCGCCTTGTTACCAGTTATAAACTAGGTAAGTTTCATAAACTTTGAAAGAAAATGACTAGCCCAAACTGACTGAAAATACATATCTGCCTATGTAAAAATGTAAATTTTCTGGAATTTCCACATGAAGCTGGCTAGATTACACTTTATGTTTAGTACCATTAGAACCGCCTTGTTACCAGTTATAAACGAGGTAAGTTTCATAAACTTTGAAAGAACATGACTACCCCAAACTGACTGAAAATACATATCTGCCTAAGTAAAAATGAAAATTTTATGTAAATTTTCTGGAATTTCCACATGAAGCTGTCTAGATTACACTTTGTGTTTGATACCAATAGAATCGCCTTGTTACTAGTTATAAACGAGGTAAGTTTCATAAACTTTGAAAGAACATAACTACCCCAAACTGACTGAAAATACATATCTGCCTAAGTAAAAATGAAAATTTTCTGCAATTTCCACATAAAGCTGTCTAGATTACACTTTATGTTTAGTACCATTAGAACCGCCTTGTTACCAGTTGTAAACACGATAAGAATGATCAAGATTAAAAGAACATGACTACCCCAAACTGACTGAAAATACATATCTGCCTAAGTAAAAATGTAAAATTTCTGGAATTTCCACATGAAGCTGTCTAGATTACACTTTATGTTTGATACCAATAGAATCGCGTTGTTGCCAGTTATAAACGAGGTAAGTTTCATAAAGTTTGAAAGAAAATGACTAGCCTAAACTGACTGAAAATACATATCTGCCTAAGTATAAATTTAAATTTTCTGGAATTTCCACATGAAGCTGTCTAGATTACACTTTGTGTTTGATACCAATAGAATCGCCTTGTTACCAGTTATAAACGAGGTAAGTTTCATAAACTTTGAAAGAAAATGACTAGCCCAAACTGACTGAAAATACATATCTGCCCAAGTAAAAATGTAAATTTTCTGTTATTTCCACATGAAGCTGTCTAGATTACACTTTGTGTTTGATACCAATAGAATCGCCTTGTTACCAGATATAAACGAGGTAAGTTTCATAAACTTTGAAAGAAAATGACTAGCCCAAACTGACTGAAAATACATATCTGCCTAAGTATAAATGTAAATTTTCTGGAATTTCCACATGAAGCTGTCTAGATTACACTTTGTGTTTGATACCAATAGAATCGCCTTGTTACCAGTTATAAACGAGGTAAGTTTCATAAACTTTGAAAGAAAATGACTAGCCCAAACTGACTGAAAATACATATCTGCCTAAGTAAAAATGTAAATTTTCTGTAATTTCCACATGAAGCTGTCTAGATTACACTTTGTGTTTGATACCAATAGAATCGCCTTGTTACCAGATATAAACGAGGTAAGTTTCATAAACTTTGAAAGAAAATGACTAGCCCAAACTGACTGAAAATACATATCTGCCTAAGTAAAAATGACAATTTTCCGCAATTTCCACATAAAGCTGTCTAGATTACACTTTGTGTTTAGTACCATTAGAACCGCCTTGTTACCAGTTGTAAACAAGGTAAGAATGAGCAAGATTAAAAGAACATGATTACCCCAAACTGACTGAAAATACATATCTGCCTAAGTAAAAATGAAAATTTTCTGCAATTTCCACATAAAGCTGTTTAGATTACACTTTATGTTTAGCACCATTAGAACCGCCTTGTTACCAGTTGTAAACACGATAAGAATGATCAAGATTAAAAGAACATGACTACCCTAAACTGACTGAAAATACATATCTGCCTAAGTAAAAATGTAAATTTTCTGGAATTTCCACATGAAGCTGTCTAGATTACACTTTGTGTTTGATACCAATAGAAGCGCCTTGTTACCAGCTATAAACGAGGTAAGTTTCATAAACTTTGAAAGAAAATGACTAGCCCAAACTGACCGAAAATACATATCTGCCTAAGTAAAAATGTAAATTTTCTGGAATTTCCACATGTAGCTGTCTAGATTACACTTTGTGTTTGATACCAATAGAATTGCCTTGGTACCAGTTATAAACGAGGTAAGTTTCATAAACTTTGAAAGGAAATGACTAGCCCAAACTGACTGAAAATTCTTATCTGCCTAAGAAAAAATGAAATTTTTCCGCAATTTCCACATAAAGCTGTCTAGATTACACTTTGTGTTTAGTACCATTAGAACCGCCTTGTTACCAGTTGTAAACAAGGTAAGAATGATCAAGATTATAAGAACATGACTACCCCAAACTGACTGAAAATACATATCTGCCTAAGTAAAAATGTAAATTTTCTGGAATTTTCACATGAAGCTGTCTAGATTACACTTTGTTTTTGATACCAATAGAATCGCCTTGTTACCAGTTATAAACGAGGTAAGTTTCATAAACTTTGAAAGAAAATGACTAGCCCAAACTGACTGAAAATACTTATCTGCCTAAGTAAAAATGAAAATTTTCTGGAATTTCCACATGAAGCTGTCTAGATTACACTTTGTGTTTGATACCAATAGAATCGCCTTGTTACCAGTTATAAACGAGGTAAGTTTCATAAACTTTGAAAGAAAATGACTAGCCCAAACTGACTGAAAATACTTACTTATCTGCCTAAGTAAAAATGAAAATTTTCTGGAATTTCAACATGAAGCTGTCTAGATTACATTTTGTGTTTCTTTTGTAAGTCTAATATGTTGGACGGCAACGTATTCTACTTACATATTGGAAGTATGCGAAGAGTAAAATTATTAAGTTTTCTGGTAGTTTTTGTGGCAAATAAATTAAATAGAGCGATGTTAGGTGTTTCAAAACGTTCTAAAATGTCGTTACTTGCCGTATTACAACGTAATGAACCAAATAGATAAAAAAAAAAATTATGGATTTTTTTTCCTGTGGATGTGGTGTGTGTGTGTGTGTGTGTGTGGATTTGTTTTCATCAAGAGACAGACCCGATTTCATTTGAGAAATTTATTACAACAAATTTGATAAAAGTGCATGCATATTGTAAAAACCATTGCTCAGATGTTACTGCTTCCTAGGATACCCCGCTAAGTTAGATTTAATGTGAAATAAATGACGTCAATGACTGGTAAAATTTTACCACCTACGAGGTATAAAGTTATTGCAAAAATATAAAAATAATAGGTTTTACTTACTTAAATTCATTTCATAAGTTGACATTATCAGTAAGTATTTCTAATTAAAAAATGCAATTATTCTATATTTATTTAAAAAAACATGAAGTGGACTAAAAAAAGCCTATGCACATAAAGTAGGGGTACTCTATACTCGGCGTGGCCACAGTGGCGTAACTAGGGGGGGGGGGGGGGTTGGAGGGGGCACGTGCCCCGGGCGTCGTCCAAGGGGGGGGGGGGGGCACCAAAATGGGCAAAATACTACCTCTCCGCCTTGCCAAAAGGCAGCAGGGAAACTTTAGTCAGTCGTATTTACCACCAGCACTGTAAAGTGTGAAATGCGGATGGTAATCTGGCCCACAGCGCAAAAGAGAAAGCCGATCTTTTAGGTACACTTTTTGCCTCGAACTCGACCTTGAAAGACGACGGTAGCGCCCTACTGCCCACCATCCCGCAGTGCGAATACTCTATGCCAGAAACTTCTATCAAGCAGAGGGATATTCGGCGGGACCGGGAGTTGCTATGCTTTCGTTTTATAAGGCGAGCGGGCCGAGTGCTTCAGAGTTGTGTCCCGTGTTAGCGCGCCTTTTCCGTTAGGGGTCTCCTGTCGAAGTTACCATCTTATGGACTGTCCAAGAGACTACCTATGCAAATGGATCGCTAGCCCTTTGTCCGGCAGGCGCATATGAGCCCTAGCAGACGGAACTTGGCCGCGTAGCCAAGATGCCAATCGCTTACGCTCTGTAGCGATCGAAACGCAACTGTCACTGTCACACTAATAAGGAAGAGTGATAGAGAGACATAATGCTTTTCGTTGTCGAAGCGATAGCGATTGTAACCTTGGCTAGGCCGGCTGCTCCAATAGCTGCTGCTGCTGCATATCTGTGACATGTTGTCTATCGACGACATTCATCGATATAATGCGGACGACAGTACTATACAGGGATGGCTAAAAAATAACTACATTCCCGTTGCCAGGGAGGTTTTGGGATTATATTGAGCAACTTTTACTACGGGACCAGTCCCGAAATCGCGAAAAAAAAGTTTACCCTCCCATAGAAAATGGACCAGCCAAAATGTAGGAAACAGCCAAATTTTTTTTCGCGACTTATGGGTTGGACTCATAGTAAAAGTTGCTCAGTATAATCCCAAAACCTCCCTGGCAACCGAAATGCAGTTATTTTTTAGCTACCCTGTATACAGATTACAGGCTGGTCCAAACCTTGACGCCCAAAAATTTTTTTTACAATCCACGACGTGGGTTATCAGAATATACCCCATGTACGAGTATGTTAGCCAATTTTTCCTAGTTTTCGAGACTTTTATAAAGGATATAAAGAAAAAGAAAAATATAAAGGAACTGAGGTGGACATCAGCTTCCAAATTAGTAATTCATTAAAAAAATCCTCTTTTGTTATTTTTCCACTATTATTTTATGGGGTCACTTCCCCATCGCTATTTCATGTTATCAGTGCAAATACCACGAACAATTATTAGAAGGCAAAGCAAAGCATCACCCCGGAATTTCTTATCAAAAGTTAAAAGTAATAAAAATCATAACTCGAAAACTAACGAAAAGTCGGCTAACATACATACCTATTCTAATAGCCCACAGCGTGAGCAATGTAAAAAAAAATTTTTAACGTCAAGGTTTGGACCATCCTGTATAACACATGCCGTGCCAACATCACTCGGTCTGTGATTAGGGTTGCCAGATCGAAAGGCGCTATTATCGGGAAAAAATATCAATTTTTCGGGATTTTGGGACTTAAGTCGGGAAAAAAAACATTCCAATTAAAGTAATTGTATCTACCTATTAAATACAACGATATTTTACATTATTGGCACTACGTCAGCTGCTCGACGCGCTCGACGCGGGTCGCTCGCTCGCTCGACGACAGTTCGGAACTTGAAATTGTTGTTTTATAACGTGAAGCTGCTTTTCGGGAGACTTTTCACTTTGTCGGAAATCGGTAACCCATGCTAAGAATCGGGAGAATCCCGCCAAATCCCGACCATCTGGCAACCCTATCTGTGATACTAGAATGTCGTGAAAAACCTGTAGGTATCGAGAGCATTCTATCCAGAGTTTCGGTGTGGGATCGGGACAATTTAGTCCAATTCGATCCCACCAAGACTCAATTTTGCGCGTTTACCGCTAAGAAAACCTCATTTTTCAAGGCACAACCCTTCCCATGTCAGGGAGTATTGGGAGCCTCGATCGGTGTTGACATCTCCATCAGTGACGTCCAATAATTTCGTAGCCACCTTGCTGGGTAGGCTGCGCTCGTATCCAAAAAAACTCGGTGTGCTCAATAAAGGGAGGCGATACATTACTCTGGGGTAGACTGATTCCATATATTGAGTACTGCTGTCATCTTTGGACAGGAGCACCTGGATTCCACCTTGGACCCTTCAAATCAGTCCAAAGGCGCGCTGTACCTATGAATAAGCTACGATCCCAAACTCACAAGCGATATTGAACCTTTAAGTCTAAGGAGATCTCCAAAAAAGAAGTTTATAAGTTTTAAAATGGTCGGCATCGCGCATGTAACACGCCTGGAGTGTAGACGTCCATAGGATGCGGTGACCGCTTACCATCAGGTGGGTCGTCAGCTTGTTAGCTACCGATGTACTAAAAAAACATATAGGTACACTGTATTTGTCTACATTAATAGTAAACTTTAATAAGCAAAAAAATAACCCTTTCGTTTCGTTAGTTCATTTCGTTTGGCGGGGGGAGGGGGGGGCGCAAATTTAGTGTCTGCCCCGGGCGCCATATCCTCTAGCTACGCCACTGCGTGTCCAAAATACTGGACGTCTTTTCATTACGCGGCGTATCTTTTTATTTACACCGATCATAGCAGCGTGCAACATACTTGACATATGTTTTTTCAACATTATAATTAGATTATTTTTCATGATTTTTCTACAATAAACCAAAAAAAGCGGCCAAGTGCGAGTCGGACTCGCCCATGAAGGGTTCCGTATCAGCTAGTAACATAATAAAATTGCGGTTTACGATTAATGACGTATTAAAAAAAAACTACTTACTAGATCTCGTTCAAACCAATTTTCGGTGGAAGTTTGCATGGTAATGTACATCATATATTTTTTTTAGTTTTATCATTCTCTTATTTTAGAAGTTACAGGCGGGGGACTACACACATTTTACCACTTTGGAAGTGTCTCTCGCGCAAACTATTCAGTTTAGAAAAAAAATATATTAGAAACCTCAATATCATGATGATGAAGACCTATCCATAGATACCCCACACGTATGGGTCTGATTAAAAAAAATATTTTTAGTTTCAGTTGTATGGGGAACCCCCAAAAAAAATGATTTTTCCTATTTTTGTGTGAAAATCTTAATGCGGTTTACAGAATACATCTACTTACCAAGTTTCAACAGTATAGTTCTTATAGTTTCGGATAAAAGTGGCTGTGACATACACGGTCAGACAGACAGACAGATATACATGACGAATCCATAAGGGTTCCGTTTTTTGCCATTTGGCTACAGAACCCTAAAAAAATGATGTAACACAGTTTTTTTGAGATTTTTTTCCCTTGTTGATTTAGAGTTAATCTTGGTTTTTCATTATACGTACGTATATTGAAAAGTTGAAAATCCCACGCCGCCGGCGTTACGCCGCCGCCGTGGATTTTTTCGTGTCGCGCCGCCGCCCGTATTTTTTCCACCGCGCCGCGCACGTCTAGTTTGGGGTAGTCATGTTCTTTTAATCTTGGTCATTCTTACCTTGTTTACAACTGGTAACAAGGCGGTTCTAATGGTATTAAACACAAAGTGTAATCTAGACAGCTTTATTTGGAAATTGCAGTAAATTGTAATTTTTACTTAGGCAGATATGTATTTTCAGTCAGTTTGGGCTAGTCATTTTCTTTCAAAGTTTATGAAACTTACCTCGTTTATAACTGGTGACAAGGCGATTCTATTGGTATCAAACACAAAGTGTAATCTAGACAGCTTCATGTGGAAATTCCAGAAAATTTACATTTTTACTTAGGCAGATATGTATTTTCAGTCAGTTTGGGGTAATCATATTCTTTTAATCTTGATCATTCTTACCGTGTTTACAACTGGTAACAAGGCGGTTCTAATGGTACTAAACACAAAGTGTAATCTAGACAGCTGTATGTGGAAATTGCAGAAAATTATCATTAGGGTTCCGTACCCAAAAGGAAAATCGGGACCCTATTACTAAGACTTCGCTGTCCGTCCGTCCGTCCGTCCGTCCGTCCGTCTGTCTGTCACCAGGCTGTATCTCACGAACCGTGATAGCTAGACAGCTGAAATTTTCACAGATGATGTATTTCTGTTGCCGCTATAACAACAAATACTAAAAACAGAATAAAATAAAGATTTAAATGGGGCTCCCATACAATAAACGTGATTTTTGACCAAAGTTAAGCAACGTCGGGCGTGGTCAGTACTTGGATGGGCGACCGTTTTTTTTTTGCATTTTTTTCCGTTTTTTTTTTTTTCATTATGGTACGGAACCCTTAGTGCGCGAGTCCGACTCGCACTTGCCCGGTTTTTTTTACTTAGGCAGATATGTATTTTCAGTCAGTTTAGGCTCTCTCTCTAGTCGTTTTCTTCATTGCTGAAGGTCGTGTCCGTCTTGAAATTTTCTGATGACCTCTGTCACCAATCGCTTCCATCCCACCCTACTCTCGGCCTTCTTCATGGCATGCTATTGTGAGGCCTGTAAGGGTAGATACCTGATCCGACCACCGAGCAGGAGATCTGCCACGTCGCCGCTTGCCATCTACTTTCCCAACAACTACAAGTTTCTCCAAGTTGTCAGGTTCTGGGCGGGCTATGTGTCCAAAATAGCTAAGAATCCTTTTAAAACAGGTGGTGGATAGCCTTGTCTGGATCCCAAGCTGCTGGAGGATAGAGACGTTTGTCCTCTTGGCTGTCCATGGGATACGTAGCATCCGTCTCCAGCTCCACATTTCAAAGGCCTCTATTTTATTGCGTTCCGCTGACCGGATTGTCCATGATTCCGAGCCGTAGAGAAAAATCGAGAAGACCAGCGTTCTTATGATTCTCATCTTGGTGTTGTTCGAGATTTTTCGATCCTGCTATATTCGTGTCATCTTACTCATGGCAGATTTGGCCATTTGAGTCCTTCCAATTTCTCTCTCGCTTCCTCCTTCGTTAGTAAGTAGTGACCCCAGGTATACAAATTCACCAACGAACTGTAAGTCAGAGAGTTCTCCTGTTCGTGTGAGTTGTCCAGCTCGGTCTACGATCATAACCTTTGTTTTTGCTCGGTTAATTGAGAGGCCAACTAGATTACTCTCGTGCTCCACTCTACGGAACAGCTCATCAAGTTCCTTCTCTTAGGTCGCAAAGAGGGTGGTGTCATCTGCGTACCTCAGGTTGCTGATCTTGGTACCCCCTATCGAGATGCCTCCCTCCCATTCTTCCAAGGCTCTTCTCATTATATATTCGCCATGTATGTTAAAAAGGATGGGAGAGAGAATACATCCCTGACGTACTCCTTTACCAGGCTTAAAAGGGAGCGAGATTACGCTAGTCGCAGTTTAGGCTAGTCATGTTCTTTTAATCTTGATCATTCTTACCTTGTTTACAACTGGTAACAAGGCGGTTCTAATGGTACTAAACACAAAGTGTAATCTAGACAGCTTTATGTGGAAATTGCGGAAAATTGTCATTTTTACTTAGGCAGATATGTATTTTCAGTCAGTTTGGGCTAGTCATTTTCTTTCAAAGCTTATGAAACTTACCTCGTTTATAACTGGTAACAAGGCGATTCTATTGGTATCAAGCACAAAGTGTAATCTAGACAGCTACATGTGAAAATTCCAGAAAATTTACATTTTTACTTAGGCAGATATCTATTTTCTGTCAGTTTGGGGCAGTCATGTTCTTTTAATCTTGATCATTCTTACCTTGTTTACAACTGGTAACAAGGCGGTTCTAATGGTACTAAACACAAAGTGTAATCTAGACAGCTTTATGTGGAAATTTCGGAAAATTGTAATTTTTACTTAGGCAGATATGTATTTTCAGTCAGTTTCGGCTAGTCATTTTCTTTCAAAGTTTATGAAACTTACCTCGTTTATAACTGGTAACAAGGCAATTCTACTGGTATCAAACACAAAGTGTAATCTATACAGCTTCATGTGGGAATTCCAGAAAATTTTCATTTTTACTTAGGCAGATATGTATTTTCAGTCAGTTTGGGGTAGTCATGTTCTTTTAATCTTGATCATTCTTACCTTGTTTATAACTGGTAAAAAGGCGGTTCTAATGGTACTAAACACAAAGTGTAATCTAGACAGCTTTATGTGGAAATTGCGGAAAATTGTCATTTTTACTTAGGCAGATATGTATTTTCAGTCAGTTTGTGCTAGTCATTTTCTTTCAAAGCTTATGAAAGATACCTCGTTTATAACTGGTAACAAGGCGATTCTATTGGTATCAAGCACAAAGTGTAATCTAGACAGCTTCATGTGAAAATTCCAGAAAATTTACATTTTTACTTAGGCAGATATTTATTTTCAGTCAGTTTGGGGTAGTTCATGTTCTTTTAATCTTGATCATTCTTACTTTGTTTATAACTGGTAACAAGGCGGTTCTAATGGTACTAAACACAAAGTGTAATCTAGACAGCTTTATGTGGAAATTACGGAAAATAGTAATTTTTACTTAGGCAGATATGTATTTTCAGTCAGTTTGGGCTAGTCATTTTCTTTCAAAGTTTATGAAACTTAACTCGTTTATAACTGGTAACAAGGCGATTCTATTCTGCCCTCCTAAGCTAAAAAGCGGTATTTGCATAAAATTTCCATTGAAAATACGTCCTTCCCTCCTAAGCTAAAAGGACGTGAAGCACTTTGTGTTTGATACCAATACGGTATCAAACACAAAGTGTAATCTAGACAGCTTCATGTGGAATTTCCAGAAAATTTACATTTTTACTTAGGCAGATATGTATTTTCAGTCAGTTTGGGGTAGTCATGTTCTTTTAATCTTGATCATTCTTACTTTGTTTACAACTGGTAACAAGGCGGTTCTAATGGTACTAAACACAAAGTGTAATCTAGACAGCTTTATGTGGAAATTGCAGAAAATTGTCATTTTTACTTAGGCAGATATGTATTTTCAGTCAGTTTGGGGTAGTCATGTTCTTTTAATCTTGATCAATCTTACCTTGTTTACAACTGGTAACAAGGCGGTTCTAATGGTACTAAACACAAAGTGTAATCTAGACAGCTTTATGTGGAAATTGCAGAAAATTGTCATTTTTACTTAGGCAGATATGTATTTTCAGTCAGTTTGGGCTAGTCATTTTCTTTCAAAGTTTATGAAACTTACCTCGTTTATAACTGGTAACAAGTCAATTCTATTGGTATCAAACACAAAGTGTAATCTATACAGCTTCATGTGGGAATTCCAGAAAATTTTCATTTTTACTTAGGCAGATATGTATTTTCAGTGAGTTTGGGGTAGTCATGCTCTTTTAATCTTGATCATTCTTACTTTGTTTATAACTGGTAACAAGGCGGTTCTAATGGTACTAAACACAAAGTGTAATCTAGACAGCTTTATGTGGAAATTACGGAAAATTGACATTTTTACTTAGGCAGATATGTATTTTCAGTCAGTTTGGGCTAGTCATTTTCTTTCAAAGTTTATGAAACTTACCTCGTTTATAACTGGTAACGAGGCGATTCTATTGGTATCAAACACAAAGTGTAATCTAAACAGCTTCATGTGGAAATTCCAGAAAATTTACATTTTTACTTAGGCAGATATGTATTTTCAGTCAGTTTGGGGTAGTCATGTTCTTTTAATCTTGATCATTCTTACTTTGTTTATAACTGGTAACAAGGCAGTTCTAATGGTACTAAACACAAAGTGTAATCTAGACAGCTTTATGTGGAAATTGCAGAAAATTGACATTTTTACTTAGGCAGATATGAATTATCAGTCAGTTTGGGCTAGTCATTTTCTTTCAAAGTTTATGAAACTTACCTCGTTTATAACTGGTAACAAGGCAATTCTATTGGTATCAAACACAAAGTGTAATCTAGGCAGCTTCATGTGGAAATTCCAGAAAATTTACATTTTTACTTAGGCAGATATGTATTTTCTGTCAGTTTGGGGTAGTCATGTTCTTTTAATCTTGATCATTCTTACCTTGTTTACAACTGGTAACAAGGCGGTTCTAATGGTACTAAACACAAAGTGTAATCTAGACAGCTTTATGTGGAAATTACGGAAAATTGTAATTTTTACTTAGGCAGATATGTATTTTCAGTCAGTTTGGGCTAGTCATTTTCTTTCAAAGTTTATGAAACTTACCTCGTTTATAACTGGTAACAGGGCGATTCTATTGATATCAAACACAAAGTGTAATCTGGGCAGCTTCATGTGGAAATTCCAGAAAATTTACATTTTTACTTAGGCAGATATGAATTTTCAGTCAGTTTGGGGTAGTCATGTTCTTTTAATCTTGATCATTCTTACCTTGTTTACAACTGGTAACAAGGCGGTTCTAATGGTACTAAACACAAAGTGTAATCTAGACAGCTTTATGTGGAAATTGCAGAAAATTGTAATTTTTACTTAGGCAGATATGTATTTTCAGTCAGTTTGGGCTAGTCATTTTCTTTCAAAGTTAATGAAACCTACCTCGTTTATAACTGGTAACAAGGCGATTCTATTGGTATTAAACACAAAGTGTAATCTGAGCAGCTTCATGTGGAAACTCCAGAAAATTTACATTTTTACTTAGGCAGATATGTATTTTCAGTCAGTTTGGGGTAGTCATGTTCTTTTAATCTTGATCATTCTTACCTTGTTTACAACTAGTAACAAGGCGGTTCTAATGGTACTAAACACAAAGTGTAATCTAGACAGCTTTATGTGGAAATTGCAGAAAATTGTCATTTTTACTTAGGCAGATATGTATTTTCAGTCAGTTTGGGGTAGTCATGTTCTTTTAATCTTGATCATTCTTACTTTGTTTATAACTGGTAACAAGGCAGTTCTAATGGTACTAAACACAAAGTGTAATCTAGACAGCTTTATGTGGAAATTGCAGAAAATTGTCATTTTTACTTAGGCAGATATGTATTTTCAGTCAGTTTGGGCTAGTCATTTTCTTTAAAAGTTTATGAAACTTACCTCGTTTATAACTGGTAACAAGGCGGTTCTATTGGTACCAAACACAAAGTGTAATCTAGACAGCTTCATGTGGAAATTTGATCTTATTTGTAAGGCTGCCTTTTGTGAAGTTAGCTGCCTATGTAATTGTTGCAATATTTTTCCTATTTTATCTCACACATTTAGCCAGGACATCAGAAAAGTCTTTATTTGCTTTTTAGGTTTGTCCCTGACCTTGAAACCGTATATTTTACTGTTTTGTATAATTTATAAAACTCGACTTCTTTATTTGGTCGGGTTATCATAGGCAGATAACTTTAGGCTGCTAACTTCACGCCGATAACTCTTTGGTGGAATTGCAAGTTTCTTATTTTATTTCAACTCTGATTTGACAATGTCAGTCTTTCGATTTAAAAGTAATCGTATGTTATAAAAATGCCTCGTTTAACAACTTTTACTGCTCCTGAATTAATGGACATGATTTTAATTTACGGTGAAACACTACAAAATTGTCATCGAGCGCTAGCTGTGTACAGAGAGCGATTCCCTCATCGGGTTGTAAAAGCGATACAGCGAGCTCGCGAAGGATTGCCCGTAACTGGAAGGGTGGAGGGAGCAGCTATGCACGATGAGCTTCCAGTTCCATTGCAAGACCGAATCCTTCGCCATTTTGCACTTAATCCTGAAAGTAGTACAAGGGATGCAGGAAGACGATTTAATACGAGTTGTTATTTTATGGAGTCAATCAAACGTCGTTGCGAAACCTGTTCTGAAATACAAGGAAGGCACATCGAGAATAGGTATTTGCGGCGAAACCGGCAAAACTAAACTCAGGTTTCTCAGAATTTGTATTGTTGTAAATTGTGTTTTTTAGTTTTCTTTTTTGGTTGGTTTTCTTTAGAAGTATTTCAGCAACTTCAGTACATTTCAGTTGTAATTTCAATGGGTCGTTATCAAAATAAATGATTGCTTTAATAAGATTTTTGATGTAATTTGATTTTAAACTAGGTAGTCATTTCGTCAGATAAAAAACATCATTCTTATTTATTATTTACCCACTCATGACAGTTAATGACATTACATACGCAATAGGAGTTTTTGAAAGTAACTGTCAACGAGCGCTTAACGTGAGTGTGTTTGCATTACATTGCGGGCTGAATTATTTTGTATGGACAAAATTATTGTTGCAACTTTAAGTAAATGTTATCTAATTACCTTTACTTTGTCCTATACTAACCACCGTTAAGAGATTCGCCCGTATTAGACTTACACACTGTATATGTGTGATTACTCGATGGAAAGGCAACAGGTCCCGGAACATCGGGAATGGATACAAGCTGATGTACACGGGCTCTCCGAGTGGGGACAACGGAGTGGGGGTGGTGCTCTCTGAGGAGTTCAGGGATAGCGTTTTGGACGTAAAGCGTATAAGCGACCGCCTTATGGTTGTGGAGGTGCTTATCGAAGGGGTCGTGACCAATTTGATAAGTGCCTACGCCCCACAGGCCGGTTGTAGCGATGCGGACAAGGCGATGTTCTGGGAGCATTTCGGGGAACTGCTGCAAAGCATCCCGTTGTCGCAGAGTGTTGTTGTGGGTGGCGACCTGAACGGTCATGTGGGTGAGAAGTGTGAGGAGTTTGGGCGTGTCCACGGTGGTTTTGGTTTCGGGAGCCGTAACCCCGAAGGGGAAGAAATTCTCCGGACGTGTACGGCTGCTGATCTAGCCGTCGTGAACACGTTTTTCAAAAAGAAATCCGAGCATCTGATCACCTACAGGAGCGGGAGGAGCGCCACTCAGATCGACTACTTTCTCACTCGGAGAGACTATATCGGCAAAGTAGCCACCTGTAAAGTCATACCGGGAGAGAGTCTCACTGCCCAACACCGAGTCCTTGTGATGGACCTGCTCGTCAAGCCCCGAGGCACATACCGGGAGCAGTGCCGCCCCCAAACCCGGTGGTGGCTGCTTGAAGGATCCAAGTCCCATGAGTTTGCTGCCGCTGTCAACGACCTCAGTGTTGTGACGGATGGCCATTCCGTACAGCAAATCTGGGATAGAACTCAGGCAGCCATCACACGGGCGGCGAAGGCGGTGCTGGGGGTGTCTAAAGGGGGTCGCAGGCTTGACAAGGAGACTTGGTGGTGGGACGCCACAGTCCAGAGGGAGACTAGGGAGAAAAAAGCCCTCTTTAAAAAGTGGCAAGCGTCCAGATCTCCTGAAGACCACGCGGCATAAAGGGCTGCCAAACGTGCCACTAAACAAGCTGTAGCCAGAGCCAGACATAACCACTTGCGTCCTCTGTACGATAAGTTGGAGACGTCTGAGGGGCAGAAGTTCATTTATAAGTTGGCACGATCGAGGGTCAAAGCGGCGCAGGACATCTCCAAGTGCCGCTGCGTAAATGACCCTCACGGTAACCTGCTATGCGAGGATCGCGCGGTAAAGGAGAGATGGCGCTCTTACTTCCACAACCTGCTGAATAACCAGCACAAAGAGGTGCAACCTCCGGATCTCCCTCCGAATCAAGGACTAGTGCCACCGATAACGCCGGAGGAAGTCGAGGCGGCTCTTCGCCGCATGAAGAATCGGAAAGCTGTCGGAGCCGACGGAATCGCTATAGAGGCGTGGAAGTCGATGGGCTCTCAGGGTGTGAGCATACTCACTGATATTTATAACCGCATACTCCTCACCGGGAAGATACCCAACCAGTGGAGGCTGAGTATCATTACTCCAGTATTCAAAGGTAAGGGCTCGGTGCGGGAGTGTAGCAAGTATCGCGGTATAAAGGTTATGTCTCACACCATGAAGCTCTTTGAGCGCATAATCGATGCTCGGCTCCGACAGGAGTGTACAGTCTCGGAGTGTCAATATGGGTTTCGGCCAGGGTGCGGAACGATGGACCCTGTATTTGCCCTGAGGACCCTCATGGAGGGATACAGAGCAAAGAACACGCCTCTACATTTCCTGTTTCTGGACATGGAAAAGGCCTTTGACTGTGTCCCTCGTGAGATGATCTGGTGGGCGCTGCGGTCCAAGGCTGTACCTGAGGCCTATATTGACACTATCCGGGACATGTACCACGATTCTGATTCAATAGTCAGGACCGCTGTTGGTGACACCAACCCCTTCTCTGTCACTGTTGGAGTACATCAGGGCTCTGTGCTCAGCCCGTTTCTGTTTAGCGTGATATTAGACGCCCTGTCAGCCAGCATCCGAGACTACCATGAGCAGCCACCGTGGCTATTCATGTATGCTGATGATATCGCGCTGACAGACTCTGATAAGGGCCGACTTGTCCAGCGTGTGAACAGATGGAGGGGGTCGCTGGAGAACGGCGGTCTTAAACTAAATGTGGCGAAGACAGAGTACATGGCCTGCAATAGTACAGATCCTCTACCCGTCCGCATAGGCGTGGACATGGTCGAGCGCACGGATCAAGTTAAGTACCTAGGATCTGTACTTAGCACTACCGGGGACATCGACAGCGACGTCAAAGCCCGAATTTCCGCTGCTTGGGTCAAATGGCGGGAGATGACTGGGGTTATTTGTGACCCCAAAATGCCGATTAAGTTGAAGGGACAGGTCTATAAGACCATCATTAGACCTGCCCTTCTGTACGGCAGCGAGACTTGGCCTTTACTAGAGCGGCACAAGCAGGAACTGCGTGTCACGGAAATGAAGATGCTACGGTGGATGTGCGGAGTTTCACGCAAGGATCGCGTCCGAAACGCCCACATTCGGGGTAGTCTTGGCGTCCGTGACATTGCAGACAAACTGCAAGAGTGTCGCCTTCGTTGGTATGGCCACGTCTCGCGCAGACCGGCAAGTTACGTGGGTAACAAATGCCTGGCCATGCCGCCTCCTCCCGGTACGGGAAGAAGAGGCCGGCCCAAGAAGCGATGGCTTGATGTCGTCAAGGAGGACATGCGTGCCAACGGACTCACTACCAGGGATGCCGAAGATCGGGCAAAGTGGTCACGAAGGAGTCGGAAGGCGGACCCCGGGTCCTCGCGCCCCGCGCGGGGGCACAGCCGGGATTGACGCCAGGATGATGATGACTGTATATGTGTGATTGACACTAGTCACTATTAAGTGTAGGCCTTAAACCATTGAACCAGCTGTACTTTTTTAAATTATGCAATATTAAAATAAAACATTCAAATAAAATTATGAAAAGCAAACAACGCGTGCGGTGTTCAACCTAAAATTAATTTGTACTGAAAATCATTTCCAATTTTGCATTACAAACCATTTCAATAACAACAAAAGCTAAAAATTGCTTACTTTGAACACAAAAATAATTATTTATTATTCAGGAAATCCGCAACTCAGTGTTCGAGTGATTTCCATCGCTCAGGGCAAGTCAAATCTAAGACTCTGCCGACCAATTTGCTCTCTGTTATGATGGTGAGCTTCTATAATGACGCTTTCTTTCAAAAATTATTGACAATTCAAATAAGAAAGATTTGCAGGCATGTTTTCAAGTATAGATCTTGAAATCGGATTGATAGAAAGGCTTTTACGGTTACGGTACGGTTCCGTACCCAAAGGGTAAAAACAGGAATCTATTACTAAGACTCCACTGTCCGTCTGTCCGTCTGTCTGTCACCAGGCTGTATCTCATGAACCGTGATAGACAGTTGAAATTTTCACAGATGATGTATTGCCGCTATAACAACAAATACTAAAAAGTACCCGTACGGAACCCTCGGTGGGCGAGTCTGACTCGCACTTGTCCGGTTTTTTTACCAAGCTATCAGGCTTATTCTGATTTTAATAACAGGCTATGAATTAGATCTAGATTAGTTATGGATATAATCTGTCAGTGTCAAACGCGACGTTTTTGGTTGAAGAAAAACAAATACTTTCACTTCCTTCCGTGAGAAATATTATTTACTTGCCTGTCAAATCAA
Source organism: Cydia splendana (assembly GCF_910591565.1). Lineage (NCBI taxonomy): Eukaryota > Metazoa > Arthropoda > Insecta > Lepidoptera > Tortricidae > Cydia > Cydia splendana. Next base: position 16,576,597 of record NC_085973.1, read on the forward strand.
ATTGACACGCTATTTTGACCCTCAACAGGTTGTTTACGAGATAAACACCATTACCGCTCCATTTTAAGATCTGTTCCAAATTAAACATTGTTAGCATAATTGCTCGAGAAACCAAGATGGCTGTAATATTAAAATCCCTATATTGTCCTTTTAGTGTTTCAAAGACAAAATTGGCTGTAATTCTCCTGTGACTTGTGCCCTTTTGTTACACAGGGAACCATCTATTTATAGAACCGAGCGTTTGATTGAAAAAAATAACGTTTTCCTCCGAGATAATTGATTTTATGGAGGCTAATGTATGGAAATATTAACTTTATCGAATCAATTCTGAGGTGAAATGATTAGCATATAGAGAGGATCCGTGGAGTCAGAAAGGTCGATAATTTTAATCAATTTGTCGGGGTTTTGCTTTTTAACAGAACCGCCTGCCTACCTCGCCGCTTAGCGAAATGAAAGAAAAGGAATATGTTCTGACTCCTCCCCCGTTTTATATTTTAATGAGAAATGTTTCCTTACTTGAGCTGTAGTATAGTGGTAGTATAGCTATGTAGCTATTTTCGATATAATATACAGTTACTATTGCGATTACGAATCGCTCGACAGCATCGCTACTAACGCGCATTAGTCGCATTTGCAACGCGCTACAGAAGCGATGCCAACACGCTACACGCGCTACAGCATCGTGCCGTTACTGAATCGCGTTTGGATCGCGACAGAAGCGCGTCGGTATCACGTTTGTATCGCGACTGACTGCCGTATTCGAACTTCAAGATATTCACAAGAGACGACACGTACTAGATCCATTCTAGATACGTTATAGTTAAGATATCAACTAGTTCTCATCTAGATGTGAATTGGATCTCTAAGTCATATCCTGTGGAAATCGTTCAACAGTATCTCCAGAATCGCGCAAATGTCAAATTTGACAGGTTAGATCTTAAACATATCGTTATCGTATCTTGGTGATGTCTAATAGATGTCTATTTCAAAATCCGAATCGGGCCCTTAGTCACATTTGCAACGCGCTACAGATGCGATGCTAACGCGCTACAGCATCGCTACTAACGCGCTACAGCATCGTGCCGTTACTGAATCGCGTTTGCATCGCGACAGAAGCGCGACGGTATCGCGTTTGTATTGCGACTGAATCGTGTTATGTGGGCGAGGGCACACAGCTAGCGACAGCATCGCTACTGCATCGCTACAAAAAGTCGCCGTGGGCGAGCGGCCTAAATAAAATACGGTCTCGTAAAAAAGTTGTTTTTCAAATCTTTCTGCTATAAAATACAAATGGCATTAATTTGATATAGAAATTAGATGAAAGACATTATTTTCACTAAAATAATTTTACATTTTGATTGAATTTTTATAACAGCCGTATAATTAATTCATTAGACACATTTCAAGCAAGAAGCTAATATAAAACAATAATCCTAATTCCATCAGCAAAACCCTCTTAATTGCAAAAAAACATGAACACTCCTAAATCTCCCAAATGTAAAAAGATATGCAAAATAAAAACTCTCGCGCCTTAATTTTCACTTCATAAACACTCTCAAAAGAAAATGATTATTCCTGAGAACAATAAATCCCAAAAAGTGACGGGGAAATTCTAAAATCCCTTCCCCATCCCGGTAACAATACGGGAATTTCCTGTAGGAAACGGAAGTGGGGAACAGACGCTTTGGCGAAATCTTTGTTCACGGACAATTTCGCCGTTTGCCGATGATATCTTTTTTTCATTCAGGTGACCAAGGCTCCATTTTGTAAGGCCACAAGTTACATTTTTATGACTTTAGACTTGGATTATATTTGAGTTCAGTCTCTGAGGTGAAATATTTGATCCTGTTGACTGTCGAGAAATATGTTGAATTAACTTTTAAGTAAGTATGTACTTTTGCACTTTAATATCCTTAAGGGACCGAAAGTTGAATTCCTAAAATGTTGACATTGCAAAAAGTTGAATTTGCAGCATGTTCACGTACCTATTTCATATGTGAACAAACTGTGTACCTTTTTATACCAGCTTGCAAATGAAACACATATAACAGTATCTAAAAGAACAAATGCACTTCCCTAAAATGGATACCCACCATTTTAGTATTATCAACACGTCATGTATGTATATACAATTAAATACATAAATAAAAGTGTACACGTCTATACATGGCTATGTATGGCATAGATACGTAATAGTTATTTGTTTTACAAGGGGGCAAAGTTGTTGTTTAAGGGGCCGGTATATGACGTTTTCGATTTAGACCTCACTTTGTAACCATAATTTGTTCAATAATTGCATTAAATTACACGTAAATTTGTTCACGAAGAAACCGTGTACCGACTCTTTGTGCCATTATATTTTTAATTTGCTGTTATTCTCTACAAATCGACACCAAAAGTATCAAAAAATCAAAATATGGAGTTCCGTTTGAGACAGAAGCAAAACAATTTTGTCTTTGACAGTAATTGAATTATTGTATGATTCTGAAAGCTAGATAATTCAGCTACCAATTTATTATCGATTTATATTTTTACTCACAAAGACAACACAGAAATTCAATCTCAAATGTAAACTTTCGAACAATTTCCATACATTGACGACATCACTCAAAATTCTTCTTCAAGTCAGATGCCCGTTGGGGCTACACCGGAGCACACGTGTACTTCTTCAAATGAAAATGACAGCTTGATTTTCTTGCTTTTGACAATTATATTGACATTAAATCATATACGCACACGAGAAAGTATACCAGTAGATAAATTGTATTTCAAAAAATAGGGTACATAAATATCTGCCTTCGCCTCATTTAAATTTGATTTGCTGTTATAATGGTTGAAAACCGCAGTAAACTATCTTAAAACAATACGATTACAGTCGAATTTAAGTATTATGTTCCTTCAAAACTCGCTTAAAATGAAAAAAGTTTAAAGACTCATCTTTACTGATTGGGATAAATTTTTATTATGCTGGTATCATTTTGCGTCAGTTTAAAAACGTATTTGACTTCTGTACGTCAATGAATTTTGATGACAATTGTAATCTTGTATTATATTATACAAGTTTTATCTTAAAATATTGCCTATTAACAGGAAGAGTTATGTAATTCGTATAAGTAATACCTGAAAGTCTTGTACCTAGATCTGTAATACCATGGATTGCGACGAATAAATGATAATGATTATGCCGTTCGTTCCGTCTATATGTATAATGCGTGTACGTGCTGTTCTCTGAAAGTACTAGCGAGTTTTTGCGGCTTGGGAGACCGCGATGAAGCTTACAGGCCAATGGCGCTCTAGTTATTGTTATGTATACCTATGTATCGAATGTTTTATAAATTACCTATAAAAAGCAACGTTTTATTTCGATTAGGTCTACATTTTGTGCATATTGCATATCTGAAGTATTTTCGTACTAAACTTGAAACTTTCGTTGAAACTAAATAAAATAATTATTCCAAATGTACAGTCGCCTGCAATTTATGTTACACAACGAAGGCCGCAAAAATATCTGACACGATCTTATTTGTAGAACCATAAGAACATGTCACATATTTTTGCGGCGTTCGAAGAGTAGGTACCGTCATTATCACCAACTTTGCCCGCTTTTTTTTTAAAACGAATTTCTCAAAAAACATCACATCATATGACTTTTTTGCTCAGCACGTCCATTGTGATCAAACGCATCAGTTTATTTGAAAAAAATATATTTTTTACCCATTTTTTTGCGTTTTAGAGGGCGGGCAAAGATATCCGGGGTTTTCGCCAACATTGCCCACGTCAATTTGGTATTCAAATACAGCTCGTATGATGATGATGTCTAAGGATCACTTAAAGGTTTTGGGCAATCCTACCATTCCCTGTTAATAACTTAGCGATAAGTGTAAAAACTTTAAAATAAATTTGCTGGGCAATGTTGCCTACCCGTTTTTGCCCATTTCCAAATAAGGCTCGCCTAAGCATTTTACAAAGGCTAGGGTTGTCACTTTTGAGAAAATCTGTTACAATAGTTTAATGGCCAAAAATATGATTTTTGTTGTGTTTTTCATTCGTTAACGGGATAAAACATCTAAATAAAGGATAATAAGACAAATTAAATACAGTATATATTTATAAACTTATTTTAGTCTACAAACATAACCTTCTTTTACTTGCGAAGTTGGGTAAATTAGATGAAAGTGACAACCCTAATCCGTTTTTGGTGGTGGGCAATGTTGGTATGGATGCCAAATTACCGGATTACTTTGCCCACCGCTAAAACTTTTGTGTATTTAGGCCTTTTTAGTTTAAATCTCAATAGACATAATCTATGCTTCATGTGTTATAACTCAAACCCGGAAATATTTGTCAAAGGGTTCTCAATTTTTTCTACTTGCATTTATTATTTATAAATTTTTTGCCCGCCGAAATATACCCTATATTAGACAACTCGCTCAAATCAAAATTCCCAAGTCAAGTTATGCACAAGTTTGGTATATAGTTTTGTCAGAAATATAACCTATATTCTACTAAAAATAGCAGGGTGGCCATAACTATTATATTTTTTTCTACATTAACGAATTTGTTTAAAATTGTCGTTTTGGGCAAAGTTTCCCTGGAGGTCAAGTTGGCGCTAATGACGTAACATATTATTGCAGGTGACTGTACATAAATGTTTCGGTGATTTTGAGATTATTTTTCAGGTTAGTTTACTAACAATCAAGTTATGCAGATACCGATTTCGTGAACGTATAAGTAGTAAGGTACCGCTATTGTTTAGCGATACCGATTATTTTTGAAGGTAAAACTATACCAGTTGAAATATAAAGATATTAAAATTACAGCAGGGACAACCATTTTTTATAGGTGTACCTAAACCATCATTGGCCGAGCGTTAGCAAAGGTCTCCGTTTCAGCTTGGGCAAAAATGCTTTTGTATGTTCTCCTTTGCAGATCACATTTCTCAACTGATTCTTGTGAAAATTTGTAAGCAGGTTCGATAGAACTATTCTGTTTCGCTTTATCCGCCAAAATGGAATTGCCACCCTGCTGAAACTTTATTTATTTAAATTCCTATTGAATGGATTTTGCACCTTATGAAAAACCGTATAGAGTAGTAAATAACATTTTACATCTGACTTAATGACATCTTGTTTTATTCGCTTTAATTGTACAAAACGCGTATCTCGACAAAGCAATATTAGGTAGTAAAACAGTCAACAATCAAATGAATTAAATAGGTACGTCACGTGTGACATGAACAGACAAGGAAAGCAAGATTAAATGCATTGTTTCTCTTTCATCTTTCAATGGAACGCTTTTACCCTCAAAGGAGGCTAGTGGTCAATACTAAACTAAAAGTCCAATCTTAAAAAAACATGATGGGTCACTGACCTGTCCCAGTAAAGTGAGGTAGTGTGCGTGAAGTGAGCTTGTGTGTGAAATGGGGTAAATTGACAGAATCTGAAATTTTACCCACCGCTACCGTCGCCTTAACCGCTCGGGCTAATATTGATAACCGAGCAAGTGAAAGATTCCAAAATTAAACTACGAGCGTAGCGAGTGGTTCGAAAAATGGAATTTTGAGCGTTGCGAGGGTTTCAAAGCACCAGGGTTAAACAAAATTTGCCCCCGTGTGAAACACAAAATTTTTCACCACACCAACCCGAAGCAAATATTAAATGTAAAATCAAACAAAATCAAATCCAAATGATGTTATTAAATATTTATCATCCAAAATCATCATTTAAAAGTCAACTCAACCAGCAAACATAAGAAATAACTCAAAATTTGCGTTTGATTACTTTGCCTCACATGTGAATAAAATGCAACTTTGCTATCAGTTTTTGAAGTGCAAAGTAAGCTTTTCCGAGCTGGTGTGGTGAAAATAAAATTGTACATTGGCGTTGTTTATAAATGCAAGCCTCTTTTCCCACAACCAAAGCCCTAAATTAAATCGCTACTAACAAAGTGTTTTTTTATGTCCCATCGATAGCCTTGTCTGAAAGAATTAACCGAAGTGCATTAACGCAAATGGACAGGTGGTGTCCGTGCCTGGGGCTCTATGCCCGCAACACGCCGTGTCCGGCACGTGTCAGAGTGGTTGAAGGAAAATAAGCCTTATTGCTTAATGGGTTTATTTTTATTTAGCCATGCTGTATTTTAAGTGAAATAAACCAACCTATTAATTAAAGCTTGTACTACGGGTACTAGGAACACGATGTACATACTTAGACACACTGATAACATCCATAACTCAGGAAAAGTTATTCGTGTTTAAAAAGTCGTTTAAAAAAATGCTACCGGAAAACCACCCGACTATATTACAGAAGCTCCCAATTATGGTCCAAAACTACTCTAATATCTTCGTTCAAGGACCTATAATATATTTCTCGAACGGTACCTATACTTGACAGTGGCACATTTCTTGAACGGTATTAGACTTAATTATTAGTGTATTGCCATGGTAACCCATACGACTTGACAGTTCTTGGACTAATAATATCAGTCTAATCCCGTTCCCCTGTCAAGTCGTATAGGTTACCATGGCAGCACACTAATAATATTTAACTAATATTGTTTGAGAAAGAGGCCCCTGAACGAAGATATTCCAGTTAGTTTTAAACCATAGTTGGGAGCTTCTGGAATATAGTTGAGTGGTTTAACGGTAGTATTTTTTTAAATACAATGTGACGTTAAGTACTTGCAATGAGAGTGACGCGAAATCGGGTCAATTGACATCAATGTGCAAAATTCGGTTGCCGCTCCACGTCCTGATAAAATGGATTTTAGTTAGCCATGTCGGCTTAGCTGACAATCGAATTTAAAGGATTCATTCGCGTTGAAAAAGCGTAATGGTGTTTTGTGAAATCGAGTTAGCCCAAAATTTTCGAATTGAAAGCCCGGATTTAAACATAAAAGTAAATACCTAACTGTTAGGCAGATGAGTAATATTAAGGTCCTAACATTATTTATTTTAACTAACTTTTTGTACACTCCATGGTCAGCATAAAATAAGACTCAAATCGCCTAGAAAGTACAATAATTATGTTTAATAAAACACAATATGGATACAAACTAACAGACAGTGACAAGAGCATATTATGTTGTGCAATTTTAGAATTGTTATATTATGTTTAACAAAATATACCTAAATATGACAATCTACCAAACAGACCTATTGTAGGTTAATTTCAATAATAAATTATATGCGTGATATATACTCCAATGCTTCCCTGGTTTCGAATTCAGATTTCCAATTTCACAGGTCACTACCAAATATAATGAAACTATACTTAGCGTCGAGACTCTAGGCCCGTGGTGTAAGGGGGCACGGGAGCTCCACAAGGTGCTCAGTAAACGCCTAAGGGAAACCACAGGTGACCATCGCGCAGGTAGCATAATTCTAGCGAAAAGATTGGCCATAGCATAATTCTAGCGAAAAGATTGGCCATAGCATAATTCTAGCGAAAAGATTGGCCATAGCAATCCAGCGCGGGAACGCTGCCTGTGTGATGAGCACCCTTCCAAGGACACAACATTGATTGGTATTTTATTTTTTTATTTTAGTTGTTTAAATTGTAGTTACTTTTAGTTTTATATTCATTATAGAACACTTATTCTTATAATAAATGAGTTTACTTCCCGATAAAACTAATAATATATAGGTAAAATTTGAAAATTTTAGACCTTCATACACAGTTTAACGTTTATTAGTACTTTAAATACCATTACTATTTGTCATTTCGTCGACTCTTGGCACGGTGCTATTCTGGCTGTATAAACCACTTGACAGTTTCGTGATTAACTTAATTTAATGACTGAGCGGCGAGTCCGAAATGAATTGAATTTACTTTAAATTCAGCTCAAATTCAGCCTGTTTAGGGTATTTTTTATTCAGCGCATTGTAATAAATAACTTTTCTTTGAGCATATTATTGGTAATGATATAAAATGGTACACACACAAATAAGAAGGTAACTGATAAGTCCTATAAGTATACAAACAAATATAACAGCAAGTAACGAGATCCTCTAAATTATTATTATCTCATCTTTCATATAACATCACTCTAAATCTCATTATTTATGTCTTTATAAACCGAAATAGATCACAACCTGAATAAAAAATGCTGTATTATAATAAAATTATAAATTTAAATATTTACTTATATTATAATTAAACACAACATGAAAATAAACAAAATGTTGTGGGCGGATTAAATCGACCGCCTAATTGTGTACATCTATTCTTGTTTCCTATCTTCAATTTACGAATTTAATTTAGCAAAATGCTTCCCAATTTAGCGAATCCCATTTCCTGAATTACTTAAACGAAACGAAATACGTGAGAGGCGACACGTGTCTTTAAAATAAAATCCGTGTGCAAAAAGTTTTCCTTCGTAGGGGAAGCGGGGCAAGTTGGAACACAATAGTTGAGGCAACGTAATGTTGTTACTTCACAAAAGCGCGGAAGCTCGCTGGAATAGGAGCGGCGGGATACGGTTTCGATATTATTTGTAAATAAATACATTTCTGTTCATGGCAAAAATGCTGAGGTAAATACCTTAGTTTTGGAGTGCAAAATATTATAAGCCTTTATTGTGCTATTTGAAGCTAAAGGTGACGGTCGGATGTGAACTGCAGCTGCATTAGGTACTGTTGCAGCGTCGGTGTTGCCGCCGCTGCTGTATCTATTAAGGTAACATTCCATTTCTGACCGCAGCTGCAGTACTAGTACGAACGCGTCGGTGCATGTTATTGTCAAATTCCATAGTAAAATTAATGGTAGTGCTGCTGTCCTTGCTGCACTGCACAGCACTGCACTCCACGACACCTGTACTACTGTTGCGACATTACTGTCATTCATTGTCTTGTCATTCATTTTACTACGAAAATTGACAATAACATCGACGTGTCGGAGCAGTAGTGCAGCTGCGGTCGGAAATGGAATGTTACCTATAATTTCCTTAATAAAACGAGTGACGGAACGGAATGAATGACATAATCGCGGTAATGCGGCGGCGAACGTCACTTGTTTGATCGATACAGTGGCGACAACACCAACGCCGCAACAATAAAGGTAATGTTCGGATTCAGGCTGCGCCAGCATTACTATGCTGTCTGAATCCAAACCGTACTTTAATGCAGTTGCAATTGACATCCCAACGTCATGCGTAATGCTCAGTTAATCAATAAACAATACAATCAATCATATCCATTGATAAATTAGTAGTAATAAGGTAAATGTCCCAGTGCTCAACATGCTAATGCCCAATATATGACACCGTGCTGTCCGTTCTATTGCTAACGACGTAAGTTTAAAGATTACATGATTATTTCAACACTTACAGGCCAATTCGAACATACCTACACTGTTATCAGAATGTTATTTAGTTATGGTAAATTTAGCTTGTACTGGTGGCGCCCGCGAGTCGCACGATAACTAAGTAAATAATATGATTAAAATATAATTCTGATGCCAGAGCACAGAATAAATAATAGTACTAGGTACAGAAGACTCACTCTCTAACAAAACGCGTCTGTTACGATCAGCACAGATATGGCCGCTAGGTGGCGACAGCGCCACGCGCGGTTTATGGCAAACCCCAAAATTGGGGCCGAACGGATGTACTTTTAGCTACCTGTAGCAAAGCGACGAAATCGCGGAGTGAGCCACGCCTGGCCAGAGTTCTAATTGGCCAATTTATGTGTCAACTTCAAATCAGCGACAATACAAATTCAAATATAGAATTCAAGTATATAACTTCAAATTCAACTAAATTATCAGCATGAATACACAAGAATCCATACCTAGCATTACCCGGTACAGGAACGAATGGAAATGGACAGGAATGGAATAGCCCGTGCAGAGACATTTTTCGGTCACTTATTTTGTTTTCTAACTTGGACGGGGGGAAAGCAACGCGTTGAATGTATTATGGAAAGAAAACAAGGTATTGTAATAAATACAAGACAATTACAATACAATTTATAATTACAAACCGATTTTTTTTTCGGTTCGGTCGGTAGTTGTGTATTTACCTATCTACTTGAAATAACATAAATTAAAATATTTTCTTAGAAAGTAATTTGATTTGTTCTTAGAATTTATAATTAGTAAAAACTTATTCGAATCTAAGGTTTGTTATTAATTGTCTTGTTTTTCTGTTATATTTAAGTTTTTATTAATTTAAATACTTAGTTTTCATACCAGAATAGTAGTATTACATAACAAACCTTATGCAGTTACCATAAAATTCCCGTTTGACACAGAAAGCCACATTGTAAATTAATATTCGTGTAACATCTAGAGTTAGACCAAGAAAAGTCTGCAGCGGATTTGATAGCCCACGCAGTGCAAGTGTCATTTATACGTCATAATTTCATAGAAGTTTGACGTTTAAGATAACACTTGCAACGCGTGGGCTATCAAATCCGCCGCAGACTGTCTAGGTCTGACTCTATCTAAAAACAATTTTATTTTCTTATATAATGCAATTTCAAAAGCTATCTTTTACCGCTACTTGCACCATCCCACTAACCCAGGGTTAACCGGTTAAACCGTTAACCCAGTATCAAATGGTACTGGTAACTATGGTAACTCCAGGTAGTCCACCAGGTTTAACCGGTTAATTCCGGGTTAGTTGGTATGGTGCAAGTGCAACTTAACTATTTAAATTGAAACCCTTTACGCCATCAATTATTTACGCTAATAATAAGGGTCTTCAGTGTCACATGCATTCGCTGGAAAAAACGAAATGAACTTCTTTCTAAAAGTAATTTAAACTTGGAATCACTATGCAGATGCGGAGTACTCACAAGAGACCGAGTGAACGAATAAATGAGCGAATGGTCGTGAACGAATGAACATTTTGATTTCAATGGATCGTCTTCGCTAATTTGATTTGACGTCCCATGAGTCATGACATAATACGTAAAGTTACTGCTTTAATCATGTTTATTTGCTGTATTCAATACTCGGCATTAGAAATCAGGAGATACGCAAGAGAACTAAGGTCTTTGACATAGCCATAATACTTGCCAGGCTTAAGGCTCCCCATTTTCCTCTCTGCATATTATTATATTAAATACAAAAAAATGTTTACAATATAATTATGATGTACAGACATACATATATTAATCACAGTTAGCCTCTTTTCTATTTTTATTATTGTTATGAGAGTAAGGATCTTTTATAAATATAGAATATAGGTATATATGAATGACCTTAAAACAACGCTCGTCTCAACTTTCTCTCAATCACTTTTGACGTTACAAATTATACAGAAACTTATACAACATAAAACAAAACGGATTCCCTCGTGTCGTCGAAAAAATACCTTCACACGAGACAGGAGGATCGATCGGCGCGGCTTTTCGAGACATTCTATTAAAGCTCAGATCACTTTAGCAGTAGATGTAGCATGTACCTTGAGCAATTCGGAGCATTCCTGTAAATAGGTAACATAAATCAATAAAAAATGTAGTGTAACAAATAAACAAATACAGTCATTTTGGATTTTGTTTTTAACACTTTATAGGGCGTAATCTGTATTGTTAGGCAAAAATTACCACTCTATAACATCACCTTTTCCAATTTTTTTCTTATGTACAATTTTAAGGACTACCCACTTAGTTAATAGCAGTAAGGCTCGATTTGCAGATTTTTTTAACCTAGACCGTTAAAATAAAATGTCTTAGTTTCAAGGCATCCATTTAAATAAGTTGCTGATACAATGAAGTGGTTTTTGCGGTAGTCTGCCTCCTTCATTCACAGAGCACTTGAATATTTTGGCACATTGAAAGAAAAAACAATAACTCTGAGAACTGAGTTATTACTGATGAAGTTGGAAGTGATCGTTTGAGACGCAGAAGTCTCGATAAGCTACACTAACCAAGTCCACTTAGCTCAAGTCAAGAGCTGAGCAAAGCTGAGCAAAATGCATCCAGCAACGGAGAGACAGGGATGGCAACAGATTGTTAAAGAAAACCAGTAAAATGACTACGACTCTCAGTGATGAGAAAATCGATGAAAGAATAATAATACAGTGGAAACTGGATAAGTGGAACCTGGGTTAGTGGTAAACCTCTTTAAGTGGACCCAAGTTCTCGGTTCCAGTCCCTTGGCAACGAATTACCTCTATAAGTGGAATTTTGGGACCTCTATAAGCAGAATCCATTTTTTCGAAAATTTCTTATTTTTACCTCTGTAACTGGAAGCAGCCGTCTCCGAAACCTCTATGAGTGGAATAGCTCGGCGTTATAAAATTTTGTATTTTTCATAAACCGTCACAAGGAGGGTAGTTTGTTTCGTTAACATTATGGTTCGTGTTTTAACTACGTATTTTGTATCTATGTATGTTGTATGTACACATCGTTCAGTTATTTTTGCATTAAAGTACAATCGGTACATTGATTTATTTAACCATACTGGTTTCTATTGCATAAATAAATATTAGGAGTGATTTTGTTATTGTAATTTTGAAAATTGTATACGAGTAGGTACTGTGGATTATTTACGGTATTGCTTTTTTTAATGTCAGGATTACTTACCTATTTTTGTTAATACATACATATCTACATACATACATATTTAATAAAAGATGATTATTTAAGTCTTGATCATACCATACGTGACCTCTATAAGCGACATTACTAGCATCCACAACCTCTGTTAGCGAGAGCCTCTGTAAGTGAGAAAACGTTTTATTTGAACCTGGTTTAGTGGAAAACTGGATAAATGGAAAACCTGGATAAGCGGAACTAAACAGCCGGTCCCTTGCGATTCCACTTATCCAGTTTTCACTGTAACTCCATGGCCGATTCGGCCACCACGACTGCTATTAACTCCGTTGCTGTCTCTGGTGTGCCCGCAAGTGGCTGACGTTGCCGATCCTGTTGCTAAAAGTTCGCGAACATTGAGAGCATGTGAGCACAGCATTTGTGTAATTAATTATCAATAATAATTATTATTATAATATGTATTGCCGTAGGTGGTCTGGCTTTTACTTCGTTGTGCTTGGCATCCAGCTCTAAGCGCCGTCGGGATCAAAATCGGTTACGTTGGCATTTATTGCTGTCCGCCATTCCGTTCGTATGGCTGCCTGCTGCTCTCATCGCGAGGGCTCTATACGACACTTTTTCATGGAGTCTGTACGACATAGTCTATGTATTAAACATACTCAACATTTACCCAAGGAAATTGGTTCTTTAGATTATCTCGGTTATTCGTTTTTATGCCTTGTTAGTAATTTAATGCGACTGTGGCACGGATTATCACAAATTTCGGAGCCATATAATGGGTCTGTAAAGCTTTGAAGTTAAAACCGTATGATGTATTGAAACCGACATTTTGTGTGCCTTTAATATGTGCTATTTGGATTTTAAATAAATTGGGGTTTAAAAATGTGGGATGTTTAATACGGGTACCTAAGAAAGGCTCCATGGTATTTTTTGACATGATAACGTCTTAACACCGGTAGCATGCACGAAAAAGTGTCACGTTGTGGACAGATCTCCATGGTAACGTTACGGCAATTTTTCATCAATGTTTTCTTATGACGTTATCACGCAAAATTATCGTCCGTAAACCGACTTTACAGACAACCATATCTTTTTTTTAATGCGGCGATCAGAAAACAATGATTAGGTATCAAGTGAGTTCTTCGTTCATATGAATGCGAGAAAATGCGATATTGCGTCTTTGATGATTTTTTTTAGGTGTAAAAAAAAAGTTTATGTTGTATCGCCATTTCATTTTCATTGTAGATGGTGTTATACATACTACTTATGTGTAAAGAAATTTGTTTGCAGGGGTCTATTTATGCTATACCTACCATAGTATGCACTTACTTACATATTAATTTCAAAGTACAACAAAAAGTTTTGAATTGAATGTTCCAATGTTCGGCGAAATGTCAAGAAGATTTAAGATATATTATAATCATCAAGTTAAACAGGCTATGCAACAATTTTGTTACCTAAGATATTTATAAGCGATCCTTATAATTTAGCAAAAAACAAGGTGGCTTACAAAATTTTACAATCACGTTACTACACTCACTCACTATTTCGTCTCTCGGAAGAAAACATGCGTTTTTATCTCAAAGCGCTTCATATTACCCTCTTTATATCAAATATTTCATATACCTAGCACGCCAATTATTTTTAGTAAAAAAACGCTAAATTTGATATGTAGTAGCGAAGATCGATATCATACACAAAATTTGAATTAACGCCACAACAAATTGGTTTCCTAGATTATATTTACACACATCATCATCATCATCATCATCTCAGCCATAAGACGTCCACTGCTGAACATAGGCCTCCCCCTTGGACCTCCATTCGTACCGGTTGGAAGCGACCCGCATCCAGCGTCCTCCGGCGGCCTTAACAAGGTCGTCTGTCCATCTTGTGGGTGGACGTCCTACGCTGCACACATACTTTCACAAATTTAATGAAAGACTTTTCTTCATCAATCAAAACCCCGAAAGGCCCTCCTAAAACATCTTGAAAGAGAACATCTATATTTTATTCAAATTACTACATGTCGAAACTTGGAAAAAGTGTTCCGACCTCCAAACTTTAGGTCTTTATTACTGTTTTTGGACTTCATTTATTTACAGAGTTAATTTAATTTAGGGAAGCGAATATATAAAAGCCTAAAAGGGCTAAGGAATATTAATGTCTGGAGTTTAAGACGGAGTAAGCTTATTTTAATATAAAGGGTCCACGTAAAAAGTTTATTGCATAGAAAGTTTTGCAGGAGGCAATAAAGATGTTCCTTAAGCAAATTAACCCAACACCGGGGGTCACCGTTTTAGGAACTGGGACGGGGGTTATGTTTTTAATGTCTATGTAGGTCAGTGCTATAGAACGATAAGATAGGACATAAACCCGGGAAAGACAACTGTGATTAAAAACAGGAAAATAATAAAAATATTCTTTACCAACTCACAGAATAGACGGGTCTGTCGCGAATTTATTTTATTACGAATTTTTTTGTGTCGAAACGTCGGTAAATAAAGGTAATAAAATAAATTCGCGATAGAGTCGTCTATAAATGAGAGTTAATATGTGTTCAAAACGCGAAAGTTTTAAATATTACCTTAACTCAATTTTTTTTCCTAGAACTCATTATTTTTTCTAAGATTTTTTTTAATTTACTGCACATAATAAATAAAATTAAAAACGGAATCAATGCGTTAACGTATTCTCTACCAGTTAACCAAAAAGCCAAACAGGAATACAGTCATCAAAGTGGATGTAGTGAGGGGGAATGGTTTCTCTGTGAAGTAGGTCTATCATTAATTACAAATAAAATAAAACTTGCGTAAAACTCAACTAACAGTGATGATCGTTGTTTATTATATTCGAGAATAGTGATTTTATTAAATGAAATAAATACCAATCATACACAATTTTTTCTAAAAAACCGGCCAAATGCTAGTCGAACTCGCACACGAAGGTTTCCGTAGCATTACGCAAATAACGGCAAAATAATCACGATTGTTGTATGGGAGCCGCACTTGAATATTTATTATATTCTATTTTTGTATTTTTTGTTATAGCGACAACAGAAAAAATACATAATCTGTGAAAATTTCAACTGCCTAGCTATCACGGTTCATGAGATACAGCCTGGTGACAGTCAGACGGACAGCGGAGTCTTAGTAATAGGGTCCCGTTTTTACCCTTTGGGTACGGAAACCTAATAAAGCGCAACACGTAATAGTTACTTAGCCAGCTTGAACCTCAACCTCTCAAGTATGGGTCAACTACCCATTTAATAAGGAACGTTGACTCACGGGGCATTATTAGACCCAAGGGCGGCCCGAATGCCACAACGCCATTAGTGACCTTACCGAGATGTAATTGAGGTTCCATAGAACAAAGGTGAAGGAGAAGATAGAATGTGAAATATTAATTAATGCACAGTGTAATTAGTAGGTACCTTAAAGGGTGGTGAATTACCCTTGACCGCAATTGACCTTCGAATATCATTCCGTTTTTGAAAGCAAAATAGTAGAGCGTACCTTCTTTTACGACACATAGGTACCTTTCTGTGATTTGACGTAGTATTTTTTTCACTGCCTCCCCTTAACAATCATTACCTGAAAATAAACAAATATTTTAAATCAACAATTTATGCTTCAAAAGTTACATCTATAAGAAATAAACATGAAAACATCATGGATTTTATTACCAAACTTTGTCGATAAATGTATCATCCTCGCCATTTCATTTGATCCGTGACCGAAACGCTTTCCAAAGGCTTTGCCGGTTTATATGAAGTATTAGAGACCTAATACCGGTTAAGGTTGCTACTTATTTTGGCACAAATTGTATTTTTAGAGATACGTAGAAATAATAAAGAGCTAAAGATTCAACAACCGTCTCAGAATATAAGGGCAACGTTCAAGACATGAGACTGTAGGGCCCTCCATGTCGTGTCTCCAAATTATTTGGTGTTCCTATTATAGGCACATACCATCACGCTCCACAATTGTTGCGCCATTTCGGGTCCTAACTAAATTGGTTGTTCAATACTTACGCTATAGAATTTCCAATTTAATTACTTTGGACACGTGGCCAGACGGGAGCCGGACAACTTTGAAAAGCGCATTATGGTTGGCATGGTGGATGGAAGACGGGGTAGTGGACATCCACCAACCCGCTGGGTGGACACTGTAAAAAAAGGCCTGCCAGGGATCTACACAGGCGCCTATTATTAGGAAAGCGGAAAATCGTGCAGAATGGAGAGCCTTGGTGCACAAAATAACGACCTCATGTGGTCGCGACCCTCAGTCATGAGGAATCGAGGAAGAAGAAGAGAATTCCAATTTAGCAAGAACCCTAAATGGCATAACAATCCCGTGTGGTGACTGTACCTAGACGACTTATTACAAAAGTTATAAATTAGGTACTCATAAACTCATTCCCTAAACGCGTTTTGTTTCTAAAACGGAATTCGTTCAAGATTTCATCAAAAATCTAATTTCTGTTGATAGCAGACTCGACATTATTTTGTTAACGGCAATTACCGTCCAATATCCGGCCCTTGAATTAAAAAGCGAACTTTTTCGAACGAGACAAAAGGGCTAATTTGTCCGAAATTCCGTTGACAAGAGTTATTATTCGCGCAATCTTTTCATTCATTATTTAAAAAGCGAAGACAATCGCTATTCCGAGCGGGAGGCCGTTTCTGTTGAAACAATTGATAACTTTTTCTTTTGTTTTCAGACCAATTTAAGTCGTGTCATCTGGCACCTCACGCGTACCATTAGGTGCGAGCGATATGACTTATGAGACGACATCTCTGACCCTCTGGCATTACTTGTGTTCTCGCGTGTGACTCCATACTTGAAGTCGCGCTAAATGCATGGAGTCGCGCGCGAGTACGCAAGTCATACTAGAGGGTCTGGATGCCAATTCAAACTTACTTTTTGACATCAAAATAATATCCAAGTGATGTCACTTTGTTCTCATTTGTCTGCACGTAATAGCGACCAATTCGAACGGATAAGTACGACTGAAATGTACGCGCTGATAATGACTAAATGACATAATTTAAATAGCATTTTCATGTCAGTGTCGTTTGAATTGGTCTCCTGGTTGTATTTTGTGACCACCAATCATGCTGACTTAAGGTCGTATCAAAATAAAATGAAAACCAAACCAAAACGATGACACAGAATCGGTATTCATAATGGCGGACGGGGTGATATTAAAGTGCGATTTTTAACTCCGCGAATGAATGGACAAGTTTTAGATTCTGTCATAATTAATGTTCAGAGTCGACTTTTAGTTCCAGCTTTATCCATTCCTATGTAATGTTGAGTCACTTTAATTTTAACTCTGAGTTTTATGTTTATGTCGACATTTTTGTTGATATTAAACGTTAAAAATATTTCAATAGTAATTTTGGTATTTTGCAAGCATTTACGTCAGCTTAAAATATTTCAAGTATATAAAGCTATTTCATACAGATTATTAATATTTTACTCAGGTTCCGGAAATATCCAATTGCGTAATCATTTCGATTTCGGATACCTACCGGTACCTACTAAGGTACTTATTGTATTTTAAGACCAGTAAATATATTGTAAATAAATCGTAAAGAGGTGAAAGTAAAATAATAACCAATCCAATTCCAATTTATAGGTAATTCATTTATTGAGACAATGACCCCTTGTTATGGATTTGAATACCTGCCTAAAATAAAACGTCATAATTTAATTTTAATGTCACTATAATTTACAAGAGTTTCCAAACTATTCCGACATTAAAACCAAATTAAACAGTAACATATTTGTATTAAAATTATACTGTTAATTGGCCCCTTAACTATCTCGAACAGAGAATGCAGATAAAAAACGCGTAATATTTTCTGCTTTATTTGATTCCGTGTCATAATAAACACTCAAGCCAACCAAAACACCTACTTTGATCACACTGTCATCAAACTTCGCATGTGGCGCGTGGAATTTCCGGCGAAACTCATAAACTCCCCCGAGGCGGTTATGATAAACGTCAACTGTTCGCAACGTTATAACGTTTGACGTACAACTTATAACGTTTTAACGTTGAACGTCGCTGGCGACGTTTGAGGACGGTCGAGTGACGTGTGTAAACACGATGGAAGGGAATTCGTCTTGTTTTTAATGACAGCTCGACTACACCCTCCTAAGTTCCTATGTCCTTTTAAAAGGAAAAAATCAAATCGAATATTCAACTAAAATGTAATGAAAGAAGGATCCAAATTCAAAACTACAAAATTGACCCCAGGGATATAGGAGGATACTTTTGTTGAACTGCTGATGTCATTGAAGAATCAAGTTTGCACTACGATAAGTTTCAAGTATAGAGAAAGTGGAAGGGAAAATTTTGTGCCGCACATCGCGTATAAATAAGTTTGTAATACGAGCAATAAGAGAAGTTTTAAGTCGCCTCTTGAGACAGGCTTCTAGCTCCGAGGATTTCCCTGCACATATGGAAGTGCTGATAATATATATTATGATAGGATAAACGTAGGGATTGCAATCCGGTCCGGCGGATCCCGTAATCCGGCCGGATCCGGCGCTTTTTAGGAGCTATCGGATCCGCCTAAAATCACCGGATCCGGCCCGGATCCGGGAAAATAAAAAATACGCCTACAAACAGCACGCGCTGCGACGGATGGAAGGTACTTATGAAGTTGAACAAAACAAAGAACGAACAAAAAAAATATAAAATTTATTAAGATATAAAGATATTGATTATGACGATGATTGAGAACAAAAGAGAATTTCCGCTTATTTCATGTTGGTGACACCATATGACGATTACATAAATATTGTAAGTAATGGAAGGAAAAATTAAAGGATCATGTTAGAACTACTATCTATGAAATACAACTACTATCTATAAAATGAGAGCAAGATAATATTGAGCACACTTAATGTAATTTTGGATAGAAGTAATACCGTAACTGCGGGTTACTTGGACCAAAAATAATCAGACTTTTTGCAAACGCGTCTGTCATTTCTACGGTTATTGATATATTAGAACGAGATCAAGTTTAATAGTAACTTAAGGATATATTCAATAAGTTTACCCATATCAAAATGAAAATACACAATAACTTTTTTTTTTATTCGTTCTATTTTGGGCCAATGTTGTTAATAAGGGAGGGCTACTATGGTCCAAAATGATATGGTCGTAGAAATAGCATATTGTGTGTATATTTGGGCCAATGAAAGTACAACGTAGGGGTATTAAAAACATAATAAGAATTTTGTGGTACTAATCAGAGTTTTTTTATTGAAAAAATCAACAAAGTTTTGACTTCTAATTTTAGACAAATATATCAACAATTTTTTTTAAACACTGTGATAAACACCTTTTTTAAAGTAACACAAAGAAAATATGCATGGAAATAATCAAGCTACTTCTAAGTAACATTTATTACTTAATTTTTCGTTGTCCATAGTCGAAATCGTTTCGGATTATAGTCAAAATCCGGCCGGATCTGGCCGGATTGAAAATCAATCCGGTTTGCAATCCCTAGATAAACGGATGGAGACGACTACAATTGCAATATGCAATACTTAAAATATATTTATAATTAGTAGCGGTTCACAAAATACACCTATAAGTATACTTTAATTTCATTGCAATATACATATTCATTCGTGACTTACGGACGGACGGACGAATTTTTACCATGAACCTTATTGCAATTATTAGATATTATATTTCTACAATCTACTTATGCCTTTTGCAAGTAAAAAGCAAGGTCCTTTAGACACAGGCAAAAAATACAAACCCAATATATACTCGTATTCAAAATAATTCAATCCCTAGGACAAAAGCTGCTCGAAATCGAGACTCGCCGTCCAATATACGGACTTGATCTCAATACGTCAGATAAGCGCGTTTCCATGGTCCCTAGATGATTGGCATTTTCAATTTGGGTAATTATTTTTAAAGGCGAGGCGAGGGAAAAGTCACAGAGAGATAAAAACATGTACAATATCTACGTTTGTGACAATATTGTCTTCAAAGGGATATCGATTTTGATGTGTGTGTAATTTCTTTCTCTTTATCGCAATACTGGCATTAACAGTGTAATAACAAATGAGTTAAGTCGAAGTCGAAATATCACAAAACAGTGATATGATAAATCTATATAATATATAAATAATGCAACATTGGTATTCATATTTTAAAGTAACATTATCACAGACTTGTATGTATAGGTAAGTACATAGTTGTGTTGTGTGTCGGTGCCCTCCTATCCACTTTTCTTTACAATTAGTATGGCGACGTGGGTACTTAAATTGGCCCACCGACCGTTACTATCTGCATGACCGATTATAGTTCGTTTTTTTAGCATTAGAAAAAAGGTAAACAATCTTGACGTGTCTTTTTATTGAAAAACACTTTTGAAAAATAAGTCACGGCAAATATGAACTAAATGTAATGTAACTATTATGAATCATATACGATTATTTGCATTCTTTTGCTTTCATAAGTAATAGTTACTGATTTTTAAAAAGCGTTTTTCAATTAAAAGACTCGTCAAGATCGCGTAGTCTTTTTCTAATGCTAAATAACACGAACTATAGCATGTCTTAGGTGTCGCTTGCGGTTCCATACTTTAAGTCACAGTAGAGTTGCCTGACACAATCATGGAGTCATGCTCTCATGCTAAACCATACCATTCGCTTGAATGTCGAACATGTCTTGCCTTGACAATATGGATACTTTTGTGTGTCGGAAAGTGACCCAATTCGTCTTAGTTTTTAAATTATTCTTATTGTATCAGCAACGTGATGCATAAAACATTATTTTGTTTTCACTGATCTCCCTTATTTGGTCATAAAGTCTTAACTATTCTCAAAGTCACATTATCCTTTTCCCCAAAGATTTTCGCTTAAAACTTTCATGCTGCCGATATTACTTACTTAAGCAGTTGTTTTAATTAAAAACTGGTTTAATCAGGATCTTACCGTTAAGGCTACCGGACCGTTAAGAGGAAAGGGGAAGGCCGCTTCCCCACACAAACGTAGTCCTTATTTCCCTCTCTGAATATTGACATAGGTATTTTTTGCATAATGGGATGTATAGTAACCAAAGCAAGCATAGTACAGTCGACGTCAAAGATATGTTTACACTTTTGGACCTTACGCCTTTGTAATAAGGCGTAAAATGTAAACATATCATTGACGTCTACTGTACGGAAGGGGCACTTTTTAGATTTTATGGTTATTGTAAAAATCAGGAGCGAAAAGCAGACTTCATACAAAATTTTAAATGCTCCTAACTCCTATAATAATCGAACTTTCGAAAACTATCAAACGTAGGGGCCAAGTTGTCGTTGATAGTCGTTGTCGGGCATAGTTTGATGTACAAACTGTGTCAAAATATTTTCAATAATGTTAATATCCAGAGAGGAAAATGAGTACTACGTTCGTATGAATAGGCGAATTCGCGCGGGTCCTCCACTTTCGTCTTAAGGCTACCGGACCTTTAAGAGAAACGTCGAAGTATTCCGCCTTTACTTAGTATTCATGTGTTTCTTTTGAATTCAAAAAGATCTGCTTGCTCTTGAGATTTTCTTATATTTTAAAGTTTATTCAATTTAAGCGGGAGTTACGGATTTATTTTTGTTTATAATTCTGAGATTGTACTTAGTACTAATTGCTACTTAAGTTGGGATTGCTTAGTCCACATTACCGTTGTACCATCACGCTCCGCTATTGCTGCGCCATTTAGGGTCCTAGCTAAATTGGTTGTTCAATATTTACGCTATAGAATTTCCAATTTAGCAAGAACCCTAAATAATCCCGTGTGGTGACTGTACTTATGACTTTCATTCTTAAGAAAATTTTGTTTCACCTGTTGTAATTTTAATAAATACCTAACAGCACAATTAATTAGAGTAGTAATAGCGTATTTCAGCAATATTTCGTCTACATTTAATGTTGCAGACATATACCAAAGGTATGTAAAGTAAATATAATATTAACAGATTTAAATTATTGCAATTGATCGCATCTCATAAAAAGAGAAGTAATAATTGGAATATTAATTAATTTGCGGCTTCGCATACCGCTAGGTATATTAATTATGTGGTCGTTTACGAAGTAAATTGATTTCATGTGGTGGTAATGCAATCAATACCGTTACCGTATGTTGGTATTTTTTTTACCCCCATCGGATATAAAATAAATAAATAAATAAATATTATAGGACAATTTTACACAGATCGACTTATTTATTTATTTATTTATTTGGATATTTGTCGATTTATGCCTTTGCTACGCTAAAGCATATGCACGTAATTATAATGATGCATTCCTGTTATTCCTCATTAGGGATTTAGGGCTCGCAGAAGATTCCTCCATTTGGCGCGATCTTGAGCAGCTACTTCCAGCTCTTTCCAGCCAAGTCCAGTTGAGCCAGCCTCCTTCTCAACTGATCGCCTTCATGTAGTACGAGGCCTCCCGACCGTCTACTGCCAGCCGACATGGCTGTCCGGCCTGCATAGCACGTGTCCGATCCAACGCCATTTCCTTTCAAGGATTTCAAGTAATTAGGATGAACACATGAATTACCTACATGATTCACATGAATCCTCCGATGTATCTTCGATAGCTGAGCCGCTTTGGTTGCAGCTTTAACTATAAAATGGCGCTGATATTATATTTTCGTCAAGCGAACATTATTTCTAAATATGTCACCACATTAGTAATTCCACTGGGAAAATCTAACAAACGCCATTCATAAATAATAATAAAAAATCACGCCATAGAAAATGGAAGCGTAAATACCAAATTTCGCCTACATGTAACGATCTTTTAGCTAAAGTAATTAATTGATGTTTAAAGCAATCAGATAGTTTTAGATCCCCAAAAATCTGCATAAACAACATACTCCGATCATCAAAAGCCTCGCTGTAATCTTTGATATTTCAATCCAAACAAGTCACATGAAGGATTTACATAGTCCCTATTTGCATAACCCTTTCAAACCTAAATCTACGCAACAGAATATTTGCTAAGCGCAATAATGATTTCAATATAGCAGGGAAAGGAAGGGCCCGTTTAATAGAACGACCTAAAACCCAACAAACGAATTATACAAACAGCGGGTGACATAAATACGTTTGGACGGCGTTATAATTGCCGGGGGCCTTTACCTTTGAATTTGAGAGCTTCAGTCACAGAGCCTGTTAAAAATAAGGGATTTTGCTTTGTCCTAATGGGACGGTTGGAATGGAAACGTTAAAATACGGCCCCGGGGCAATGGGCCATCAGGAATTTGCGGATGTGTGTGAAGATCTCGTATTTTAATCGACTTACAAAAAATCTTTTCGACTGTGTTTTAATCGATTTCAAAACGGAAGGCTTTTTTATGTTTTATCGCAGAACTCCGTCTTTTATTAGCCGGTTTTATGTTATTGGTCCTTTGATACGTTTTCCCATACTGTCCCTAAAATCCTAATAAGGCAAGCGAGACACATACACGTTGATATTATTCACATAGTCAGATACATACATTTAAAAAGTTTGTAAGTGATGACTAGGATGCACGCTGCGACTTAGCGAGCTCAAAATTGTATAGATTTAAAATCGGATTCCGTAGGTGGTACTGGAAATGTATTTGGATAAAGTAATTGTTTGTAACTGCCATATAAAGTGCGCTCATGATAATCATGATGTTATTATCTGTTTTGTCTTCACGAAAGGGCCTTAGCCAAAATGACAAGTTGTAACAAAATATATCGGGATAAGAGTCGCTAACAAATAGTCACGTAGTAATTTTCATACATTATCTATTTCTCGTTTGTCGTTGACGATTAACTATTCTCACAATGTCGTGGCACTGATCACTGTGTCCACATTCCATTTTTTATTTTTATTTACTCATATAAAAGTGGCTAAGTTATAAATTTACCGTCCACAAAAAAAGTACTACAAGCAAAGTTGGAAGCAAATTCATCGGAATTCAAAGGTATGTTTGTATAGTTTGAAAAGAGTCGTTTGTCCCTAGAGCATAGTATCTTTTTCTTATGCTAGTATTTTTCTTATATCCCAAAAAGAAGTATGAATATTTTTTATGCTACTGTTATTAACAAAACTTATTTGCCAGATTACATTATGAAGTTTTTCTTCGGATATTCCGTAGCCACGAATAAGTTCCGTGTATTCGGATTCCATGTAATTGAGCAGTAGAAAGATAATAGGAACATTTTCCTTATTGTGTTCCTTTAATTGTTCTATTTTCACGATTCATTAACCATATTATCCAAAGTTGCAATCAACCAAATTTGTTAGTTATGTGTGTGTTTGTGAAGTACTAAAGTCCGTATAAGCCAACTCTGAACCGATTTTGATAGAACAAAGTGTGAAAGTGTTTTTATAAACGTCACAGTTTCATAGAAAGACGTTTAGACGCTTCCATAATTTGTAATTGCAAAGTCCGTGCAGAGTTAGCTTGGTCCTACTGTGGTGTATAGAGAAAAATAAAAACGATTTTGGATTATGATTTTCTAACATATAAATTAGGTTTTGGAATACGTCAAGCTTAGTAAATAAGTGCATTGCTCAAAAGCATTATTTAAATTTTTGTATATGTAGCTATATTCTTAAAACTCTTATTTGAATACAGATTTTTAACGCATTTTTCATACCTGCATTCTAAAATTTCTAAGATAAGATTTGCTTTACACATATTTTTCTCTTTAGTTTCTCTAAGGTAAATAAATGTAAAAACTGATAAATTTAAACATAATATCATCTTCGTCATTCTTTTAATACATGTCTGATATAAAAATATAGTCAAAATTCAACTTTCGTGAGCCATATTTAAATATATATATTAACGGTTAACTCACGTGAATTATAACATACTTGCTATTGGCAACGACCGGTGAAGCGGGCGGGTGGCGCGCGCAGTGCACTGAGTGCAGCCGTTGCTAGCACTAGCCTGTTAAAGGACCCCCTATGGGCCCGAAACATGTCGCCAATAGCGACTAATAATTTACATGAGTTTTTAATCGTTGTGATCTAAATATATATTTTTTTAATATAGTAAATACCTACATGTGTCAATAATATTATGCCCACATTATTTCATTACTTATAATCACCAATTCCTATACAAGTATAAACACAGAAGCAACACAGTAAATATAAATAATAATACGGGAAATGCGAAATGGCTGAGAATTTCGTTGTATGAACAAGAGAAGCACATTAACACGAATGTTTAGTTTCTTCATTAGATTCGCGTGTTTGCCACATTCTCTGTATTTGCTTACTCCCAATGTAAACAGGCTGTAGGCACGTTACGCTTTGATAGCGTCTTATATGTTTAGTTTAGTAGTGTCACTGATGATTAATGAAACCAGAGTAACCAGATATGTACACTTAGATGAGCTAGAACTTTGCCTGCTGTAAGCATACTGGCGGCGCATGCTAACAGTGCGCAATATTCTGTGACAATATACCATCAAGCCGGCTTACATAAGAATTGAAAAATTTAAAACTCTTTGAACAATTTCGATGTGGAATAAAAACAATGCGTATTTATGAGAGAAAAACAGGTGCTGCGCGCGTTGCAATAATGTTTTTACCCTGGCGTAAGGCGCCTAATTAACAGACCTGTTTGATCAGCGTCGATGTCGGCTGTCGAAATTACTCGTAAAGGACAGAGTTTATTTGGCATTCTGTGCGTGCACGACAAATCTTAGCTTGATAAAAAAAAGTTTTTGAAAAGTAACTAGGCTGGAAACCAGATAACTTTATATGTAGAGTTGGACCGAGCTAGCTTTGCATGGCATTTTCAATGACAAGTGTGGAAATGTCAAATTCTTATAAAAATTTGACGTTTTTAATGACATTACTCAATTTCTTCTATTCAAACACATTTTAGTTTTCCGTGGATCCAACTTATGATTAGAATTAGGTAAGCCTATGATTATTTTCTTACTGAAGAGGTGTAGACCAAAATGTTTAAGGCCCGTGAGGCCGTGACTGGCAGAACTGTTATTGACCGAAGCGTAGCGAAGGTCTACGTTTTGACTCGTGCATTTTGCTTTCGTATGTCCGTCCGGATGTTCTCCTCTACAGGTCACAATTCTCAACCGATTCTCGTGAAATTTTGTGACCAGATTCTATTATTAAATAATTTTTTTATGTCAATCCAGTTTTTGAAATTTTTTTAAAATGGCGGAGTCGTGATACCTCGCGCCTAAACAAATAGTCGTATCGATATCATAAGAGTTTTTTTCTTTTTGAGATATGTTTATAGATTAAATGGCCAAAAATTCATAAAATTTATTTCGCTTGTTTCGGAGGTATTGAGATATTTAATTTTAACTAATTTTAACTTGAGAATGAGTAGCTAAATTTCATCAGCTTATCTAAGAACTATTTGGCTCAGTTTATAAACGTTCGCTTTTTTTGTTTGCACAGAGTCTGGGTTCGATCCCCAGTATTTGTATGCTGGGATATAACTTTTAAATTTTTTTTACACTTAAATTTCGTATTGTTTTTTTTTATTTACTATATTTAAAGCTCTTAGCACCATGTAATTTCAAGCATTGCTCGCGAGGTCTACAGCTCACAGAGCCACTAGTATAAAAGCTGTTACTCTGTTCACTTCAGTCGTCTGTGGAAGTGCCTCGTCGACAACTACTGATGTTTGATTTTGTCGGCCAGACAAAAATCTCAAGTGATCAAACGTACGTTATTAAAGCATAATACTTCAGTATATCATTATCTAAAACAACTTTTACCATAGCGTCGGGTGAGAATACGTTTGTGCCATACACCACTTACATTGGTTTGCAGGAGAGCGAAAAAAAAAAATTTTTTTTTCGAAAAGTTTTCATTTAGGAAATATTGAACTTATTTATCATTTAGGCACATATGATTACTATTTATAGTACCATATAAAAATTCTCAATATAGAGGTAATCATGAAATAAACGCATTTTTATTATTGCCATATCCGTTTTTGATGAGTAGATGTTAAACATACTTACAATGTATGATATGAAACAAAAGTGTTGGATATGTCACACTTTTGTGATAATTTTATGTTAACAGAGTGTAATTATCCTATTAGTGGAGTGTGCTCAAGGCATAAAAAGGACAAATACGGCGTTCACTGAATAAGAGATTTCCTTAGGTGGAATCAATCTTTGTGTTCCTAAAATATATTTAAGAAGTGAAGCCACCCAGATTTTTGATGCAGGTGGGGGGTGGGGGGGTTTAAGGGTCGGTGACGTCTGAGGTTAATATTTTTTTAAGTTTAGGTTCTATGTCAAGTTTAGTATCATTGTCAACTAAATCAAAGATGTAGACATAGATTTCATCTAAATCGGTTCAGCCGTTACCTTCCTTTTCACTTTTGAGAGGTTTTTTTTTAATAAAAAGTATCCTATGTTCTTCCCCGAGACTCAAAATATCTCCATACCAAATTTTATCTAAATCGGTTCAGCGGTTATTGGATCCCCATACAAATTTCCACCTCCCTTTTCACACCCTTAAGGGATGATTTTTGAGATTAAAAGTATGCTATGTTATTCCCTGGGGCTGAAACTATATCTGTACCTACCAAATTTTAACTAAATTGGTTTAGCGGGTTAGGCGTGAAGAGGAATTTAGAAAAAAAGTTTTTTTTTTCATGTTTTATGTGTTTTTACTTCGGAATGGTGTCATTATGATATGATAAATGAATTCGGCATCCCTGATTTATACGAAAGCGATACCAAACTTGGCCTAGTAGCTTAAATGACATAGATATCAAGATCAAGTTGGGATAATTTACATCAAAAATCTCGGTGGCTCCACTTCTTAAATCCATCCTTGGGTTCTAAGGACCAATCCTGCCAAAGGAAATCTCTTGTTCACGCAACGCCGTATCCCACCCCCAGCACCTTCCGCTATATCCTCGTGCCGCCCAATGTGCAATACATTGTACAAAGTGACACTCAGCATAACTGCCCAAACTTTAGAAATTAAATTCAGAGCTAAACGCCCAGTGTGCAATACGCTGTACATATTATTCAAACACGCGCGACACATGGGTATATAATCTTGATTTATTAAATGAATCATAGCTTTTTTCGTTTAAAGAGTGACATAAAAATTATCCTGAATGTTTGTTTTATTGAAATATACTGTTATTTTGTTACAAAGGCACAAATAAATATTTCTTTTTCTTAATCGTAAGATTATGTTCATCATGCACACTGGGCGCTACTGTTATAAAAATACATAATATAACCTACAACTGAAGGTTCTTTTTTTTATAGTTTATTTTTAGGTCTGCATGATGATTTACTTGTTGAATATGAGCTGGAAGACTTTTTGCCATCACATAATAAAATTTGTGATCCTGAATATCAACTTTCTGGTGATGAACCAAATATTTACAGTCTTAGTGAAAAATAAAGTTTCGAAGAAAGGGATACTGAAACACAGCAAACATACAATAACTTATATATAATTAAAAAGGATATTAAGTTTTATGTTATGGAAGTTTATTAACTATTTTTCAGACCTTGTTTTATAGCATTTCAGTGTCAAATATGAATGTTAACATACATAAAAAAGTTTCGCATTACAAAAAAAAAAAATATTTTTGACTTACGTTGCTTATTATGTAACTGTTTAAGAAGAATAATAATAGTCAGAGGCTACGTTATCACGATTACGAGCCTTAAAGTTGATTAAAAAAAATATATTATATTACTTATAACATCATTTACATCATATAACATCATATTATATTACTCATACGAAGGTGGAATTCAGTTTACTGTAGGTATTCATCTTTATCCACATATACCCAGAAAAAAATAAAAAAAATCCTGCTCGAGTTTTTTGTAAAAAAAAATGTTTGAAGTGCGTGGGCAGTTACGACTTCAAAATATTATGGCTCATATATTATATTGCACACTGGGCGTTTAGCTGATCTTGCGTTTTTTTTCTTGGGCGGCACGAGGATATAGTAAAATGCGGATATAGCACAACATTATCGAAAAATAATGTTTTCAAAATCCGATTAGTGTCAATTATAGCATATTTTTTGTTATTTTAGAAATTATTAAAAAACGATTTTACCCAAAAATGGATATGACACAAACGTAATCTCAACCGACGGTCAACCCCGAAATTGCGAAAAAATGCCTCGTGTTTCATAGAAAACATCGACATAAATGATTCGCCCAATTGTTTCTTCTTTTACTTAGTTTTTACAAAAAGCCTCACATAAGTGATAGACCTATAAGATATTGAAACAAATTGAAGCAAATGGTTTATTACATTCCAAACCTGTTCTGTTGACTGTACTTGTAGAGCAAATATCTAGATTAAGCTCATATTTATATCATAAGAAGGTTATCTACTTATTTGTTATTTCAAACTTTAAATAGTTGTAATTTCAGAAATACTTGTTTTTCTTTGTTGTTCCAAAGTAGCACAGACACGAATTTTGCTTAAACTTCCACGAGCCACTCAGCCGTAATGTCAAACCTCTTACATTAGCATGTCGAAGCACCCTAAAAACATTTCCTCCTGCTACATGTGTACGACTTCATGTAGAAAGCACACGGAGCGGTGCGTTAACCGAACGCGATGAAGCGTTTTAAATTCGTTCTTAACAGTTTATAGGACAGTGCAAGACAAATTTTGTTCAGCTGTACCGGAAAAAGACGTTCTTCTGTCAAGACTGCCCGAATTGCCGATTTATTAAATTTTTTGGTAGATAAACCTGTAACCAGGTTTTCTTTATCGACAAGTTATTGTTGCCCCTCCGTAGGAAATTCAGCCTTATACACGGTGGCCAAAAAATATAAGTGCATTCCCATTTTCCAGGGAGGTTTTGGGAGTATACTGAGCAGCACTCTGTATAGCAAAATATTTTTCTTGACTTCCCAGTCATCTTTATTAATAATAAGATTCGAAAATGACTTTACTATCGTTAATCTACTAATCTACTGTTTTCTCGCAAAACTCTCCTCACGACAAAACCGTATAACATTATCTACAGAACTTCTATCGAAATGGAGTGACGCCCCGCCACGCACGTGTGTTTTGCAGACATACGGTTGGATGAGGAATGCTGGGAGCATTTCCTCATATTACGGAGACCTGAGATTTTTTAGAAGTTGGTTGTCCTGTTCACGAAATAGTTTTTAGGTTTACGTTGACATTTTGGTTTCGTGCGACAGACAAAAAGCTGAGATATAAACTTTCATGATTTTTACACATAATTTAGGTACATATTCACTAAAACGGGACGTAATTGCGTATACTAAGCTTGCGTATACTAAAAATTACCTCTGACGTTTCGAAGTCGGCATTGTCTTTCTTCGAGGGTTTATACTTCCCCGATTTCCAAAAAAGAGCAAGTTTTTTGTGAAAAAATCCATATCCGTGGTTATACTTAAACTTTTTACTTATTATTGGGTTACTCTATTTATAATCATACATTATTCAAACTTAAACACTAACTATGGAAGTTATATAATAATGACGGTTTAAAATGTTTGTTATCGTACCAATGAAAATATCTAACTTAAAACGCTCTTCCAAGTTGGACTTGAAAATAGGCCTTTGAATATGTTGACGATACTTAGGCCAAATTAGTTCAGGCCATTAAAGGGGATAACGATCCTCTTCAATATGGTTCATTCTTAATTAATTCGAATAAGGTATAACTAGGTATCTATATTCAATATAAAATTAGAAATGAGATTCTCGCGAACCAAGGTTATACACATATTTATAAGCCGAATCCTACGCCGAGTCAGACGACGCTATGAAGGCACGCTGTTACGTCGTCGCCCAAATTCAATGTTTAATTTCGATTTAATTTTTATGTGTATTGTTTTTCTTTGTCTCCTTTTATTTTGTAGTTTACAGTGCCTTTGCTTTACTGTAATACTGTGTTACTTATTTGATCAATAATAAAAAATATGAGTACAAAGAGTTTCCGGCTGTATCTTGCAGTAGGCGGGGCACGTTGCTCAGACTCAGAATGGATGGCTGCTAGATAGAAAGGGTCTCCGGTAGTGATCAGATCACGTACACTTAGTACTTTGCCATAGTGACAATCAATGTGAAAGCCGCTAGGGATCTCATCACCGTACTGTGGTACGAGGTGACATAGATGCCCCTTGACTGTACCAGATGACGCAACCAAGGACGTACAGAAAGTTTGACCGAGAATCTGGTAAAGATCCCAGAGATCCATTATATGGAACTGTGGTAAGTACAGATTTTTATAAATAAGATGTCAATCGATTCGTTTTAGTGATCCTCGTAGACATTTCTGCCTGATTTCGAAAAACATCTCACATTTAATCTTTGACCTGTGCGTACGTTGTTACCAAAAGAGTTTGAAATCAATACACCCAACATTTCGTCTTAGGCGTTTACAAATAATGTACCCACAATTTTGTAAAAAAAAATGCCAATCAATTTATCAGTTCTAAAAAAAAGACTGTCTTATTATTCAATTTGGTTCAGGGCATGTACCTAATTTGATTTTTTACCTGCAAGATTGTCTTCTTAATACTTATCAACCCACGTCAACTTACTGTTGAATACTTAGAGGATATAACCAATCGGAGACGCCATGTCTGTAATTTTCGGTACAAAATACTCTGCCGATTTTTGCGGGGGAGGGGCACGTCAAATGTATACGTAACGTAAAAATAGCCATGTCAGATGAACGTCAGTCCATACAATGTGTATGACCATTGGCCGCCTATTTTTGACGTAGGGGAACGCCTGTTAATGGCTACTCCGTTTGGTTATATCCTCTAAGGTTGAATACGATCTCAAACGTCTTTCGTTATAAAACCTTTCGATGGCACACATTTTATCGGACATTTTTAGATAACCTCTAGACATGCGGGAGTAGGTAAGTAGGTACCTAAGGTATGTATAATTTTTATTCCTATTCCTTTTACCCATTCTCTTTTATGTGCTTAGTTAATTAATTAAAGGTTTATAGAAGAATATTATGTGATATTAATAATTACAAACCGACCGAGCCGGTTTTTCCATTATTCTATTATTAAAAACATTGTGGTGTGGATTCTTTAGGAGGTACTTTACTGAGTACAAAAAATAATTTATAATTTTTATCTTCTTGAGAGGCTGGTCAGATGTAGCACTGAACAGGGACGACTGGAAGGAAAAGGGGGAGGCCTTTGCCCAGCAGTGGAACACAGTGGGCTCTGTATAATAATAATCAATTATATGATTATAGATATATTAAGACTTAGTTACTTTGCTTAGCGTATGTATGCTGAACGTAAGAGAAAATTAAATGCTTAAAAATAACCAACAAGATTCCAAGCTGATCTCAACAAACCGAAAGACACTTGATGCGCCCCTTATTAATATCATGCCTTTCCCTTTTCATAACAATTAATTAAACATAAAACGAATCAAAACAAATATGTAACTTACTGTTACAATTAGCAATAAGACCCCACGCATGTCGCAAAGTTCCGACTCTTGTTTAATACATTTCCAACTCTCACATAATCGTGCCACCCTTCAAATCAGGGAAAGGTT
The DNA here is from genome assembly GCF_910591565.1 of Cydia splendana. Lineage (NCBI taxonomy): Eukaryota > Metazoa > Arthropoda > Insecta > Lepidoptera > Tortricidae > Cydia > Cydia splendana. Next base: position 16,609,666 of record NC_085973.1, read on the forward strand.
TATCGAGTAAGCGAATATCCCTATTTCCCCACCTCGCTCGTTAATAAAATAAAAGGGATTTAGGGTACGGGACCCTCGGATTCCTTTCGGAGGGGATTAGAGCCCGCTGACATCTTATGCGAGTTAACTGTATTTCTAAAGACTTTTGCGTTTTTTACCCGAGGGAAACCAATTTGTATGACCAATTCGCCTGACAAATGCAGTTTTGCTTGTTAATTGACTTCATTTGCAGTGTTGGAGGAATTTTGTGGGTGAGCGCCCTGGGTGCCAAGATGCCAATTGTTCGCTCCGTAGCGACGATAGTTGCGTTTCGGTCGCTACGGAGCGTAAACGATTGGTGTCTTGGCTACGCACCTTGCTGTTATGACGGACTAACTTAGGACTTTGGTAGGTTTACCTACTCAAGTTTGCGTACTTCAATATTTGTAGGTTCTTGGGTTGTTTTGAGCATTTAATGCTTGCGATGGCTTATTTGATTGCTGACGTCAAAAATTTGCTAAAGATACGATATGGATTAGATAATTATGTCAGTTTCAAATGTGACGTTTCCTAAAACAAAAACGACACTTCTGACACTGACACATCTAATCCATATCGTTTCTAGATCTATTAATTGACGTACCTTAAAGTTCGAACCGGGCAGCCAGTTAGTTGTCATTCGCGCAGGCGTCTCGCTCGCACTAATACTTGTGTGGATAAGTCTGAGCGAAATGAACGCGGGACTGACAGCTGACTAATATGATTCCAATTTCATTCGATATTTTGTGGTTTGATGTCAGTGCATATTCGAATTAGCCTGTAAGTCAAAAAATATCGAAGTTTCTTTCAATGTCGTAAAAATATGCAATATTCTTATGTAGGTGCCAAAAAATGATCCTCTAAGCTCAATATCATAAAAATTATAGTCCGTATCTTTAAGTATTTAAAAAAGAGTAAATAAAATGTACCCTCAAATGGCTTGTAGATGAGGGTAGATGAAAACGTTACATGATCAAATAATGTAGGTTAAAGGAGATCGTTCAGTGACAGATCCAGGTTGTTTTGTGTTTGGTTGGTTAATCAATAAATGTTATAATTAAGTACCCGAAAATGTACAAAATATTTGTTTACTTTTATTTAAGTACCTAAAGATACAGAGTATTACTATTTAAGGTAATACCTAAATGACACTTGATTCCAAACAGCATTGTAAATATTTTAATCTACCCTCGTAAAATGAACGTACATAATGCTACATTAATTTCATCCTATATCATGTATTCCAAGCCGTAATGGTTTTATAATTATACTCCACTGGATATGAATATCACATTTGAATGCTGGACGTACCGGTTCATTAAATTTTGCATACTATTCCGACCTATTGTATTGACAATTACGCTTGTTTGATAATTCGCAAACATAACACCACATTATTTTTTAATATAAATGAAAGGTGAGGCCTATTAATTCAACAACCAGAGGTAAATAATATTGATAAATAAATAATAATAACTCTTTAGAATCTCGTGAAGGCCGAGAAGGACAAGTCCAGCATGTACCTAAACTTAGCTCACGAGATAACCGCCATGAGGGATGTTGACTCAACGATCATTGTTCCTATAGTCGTGTCAGCGAACGGTCTCATAGCGAAGAGTCTCGACCAACACCTATTCGCTAGAGAGAGACTCTCGCTGGGTGGTTGGATCAAGGGTCAGATGCAGAAGGCGGTAATTTTGGACACGGCGCGGATAGACCGCCGGTTCCTCTCTCTGCGGCCCTGACCAAGCCTCGGGCTTGGGCCAAGCCCCGCTGCCGGCGGCACCCTAGGTTAGGTTTTTTATAATGTGTTTATAAATATGTATTTAAAACCAAAATATTACTTTGCTAATCCGCGAAAAGATAACGTGCTAGTCAATCAGTGCTAACCCGTTATACTTACTTGCGTATTTTTACATGCAATTAATATTCCCACCCTCCCACCGCAAAAATAAATACGCAAATAAATATAACAAACCACCACCAAAAGAATAAACCTCGACACGTGTTTCGCCTCTCTACGAGGCATCCTCAGGAGTTGTTGACGGTCTGACGCCCGGCAACGGAATGACCTGTCTAGAATGGTCGGCCATATTTATACCTTGACCACTCCCCCTACCGTGCAAGTGTGAGTGAGATGGAAAAATTCGTAATAACGGCGATGACGCAACATTCAATTGTTCGTTAAGAATCATGCCCCTATTGTTGTACCTAATTATTTCCAGTTGTTCCAGAACACCCAAACGCAATCCCTTTTCGCAAACATGTAAAATATCAAAAGAATGATTCTCAGATAAAGTGTGACCTGTATCTAATAAATGCTTTGCAAAATTGGACTTCTCTGGATGGTTATGTCTATATGACGCAAAATACGCAAGTAAGTATAACGGGTTAGCACTGATTGACTAGCACGTTATCTTTTCGCGGATTAGCAAAGTAATATTTTGGTTTTAATTAGTATGGATTTCCGCAAAGTAACGCCTGATTCTATTCAAATATGTATTTATAATGGTTTTGTAAGTGTTTTTATATTTTACTATTATATTCATATTATAAATAACCTAATGTAAGACATTAAATTAATAAATAATAACATTTAAATTAACTCTTTATTTATAATATAAAACCTATCAAAAAGGAATCATTGGTATATAACAATCCCTTGTGGAATACTAACTCTCTACTTCTTTAAGCTAACAGTTGAAATTTATACAGATGATGTATTTCTGATCTGTTGCTGCTATAACAACAAATACTAAAAACAAAATAAAATAAATATTAAGTGGGGCTCCCATACAACAAACGTGATGTTGTTGCCGTTTTTTGCTTAATGGTACGGAACCCTTCGTGCACTGAGAGAAAAAACTAACAAAAACACACTTAGAATTACAAAAATAAAACTTAATCCGGGGACAAGGAGAGTCAACTAATAGGAACAAATTGACTTTTGCAATTTCCATTTAGTAGGAAATACAACTTCTATATTTGTAATTTGAAGTATGCTAGAGTAATTTCAGAAATTTGGTTTTGTTATTCCGAGAGGTGCTTTAGCAATATCGGAGGTGATGACGTCATGGGTGAAAACTAACCGTTTTGTAATTCTAAGCGTGCTTTAGCAATATCGGAGACGATGACGTCATAGGTTTTACTAAACTGTACTGCGATTCCAAGCTAGCTGTTGTTATTCTAGAGATAATGACGTCACAGGCAAAAACTAAACTGTTTGCAATTCCTCCGCCCCTAGCAAACGGGCGCCGCGAGAGCATGTCGCGCGCGTGGTAGCTACCCGTCTCTATTTCTGTCTGTATGAATAAAAAAGCATTTGGTAGTATATCTCTGTACTAAAGAGGCACTATAAAAGCCTGTCGAGATATTCTACCCATTCCTTTCTTATTCATACAGTCAGAAAGAGACTAGTAGTTATTACGCGCGCAACATGCTCTCGCGGCGCACCTGTGCTAGGGAGGTTGGAATTGCAAACAGTTTAGATTTACCTTTGATGTCATTATCACTAGAATAACAACAGCTAGCTCGAAGTTGCAGAACAATATATTCCTGTAGACCCCAACTACACAGTAGGTCGCGGGTTAATATGTCCATGGCCCACAATATATCCTAAATTTATTATTTAACTTAAGTATGTTTTAAACAAAGAAGACACGAGACACGCCCGCCCGACATCCGACACAATACTAACTCTAACCAAATGAACGTAGCAAGTAGCTGTGTTGGTATTACAAAACTCTTTTAGTGATTGGTACAACAATGAACATAAACACAACAAGTCTATCTACTAAATACCAGTAAACTTTGTAATGTCGCTATAGTAACAACTGAATTGTTATTTTAAATTGGGTAATGTTATTCCCGCGAACTCGTTTTTTAGATATTACAAAACTATGTAAGTGAGACATTTACTAAAATCATAACTTGAAATCACAGATGCTTTTTTCCAAAAATCACAAACTTTACTAGTAAAAATCGGAGAATTTTAGTAGTAATAAAAATGGATTGTAACAAATACTGAACTTTGTTTAATGCTCCATTTACTAAAGTCTGTTTGCTGAAATTAGATTTAGTATTACCAAAGACATTTATGTAACTTCGTATAAGACGAATAAAGTCTAAGGAAAAAACGTGCCTCGGAATTCAAGTAAAAGTCATTCTCGAATAGGTGGCGCACACACCTTTAGCCTATCCTCGGCTAGATGGCGTGACGACACCGTTTCATATTTAACAGTTTTAACACATAGATATCAGTGAATGAACATGGATCAAAGTGATATAAAAATTATAAAATCATTTATCCATATATATACATTTTTTGATAACTTTATACGTTTTCATTTTGAGTTTTAGTCGTGTGTCGATAGATGGCAGTAAATTTACAGTGACTACAATATTTACAATGACAGGACCCCTCTATACCATCTATTCTTTTTGGTATTACTGAGCTGTTTGTAGAAATAAATAAATTTTACAGAAATAGTGAAACTTCCATGATTACTACTAAAACTTATTTTTTTCCCCCAGTACAGAACTGTTTATTAATTCCTGGTGGTGATTTTTCTCTCAGTGTGCGCGACTCCGACTAGCACTTGACCGGTTTTTTACGTCTGTGGATAAAAATCTTATGGATCAGAAGCGGTACCATGGTCGCATTTGTATCACCTGTCATGCCATGCGTCACTTTCGCGCTTACATAATTGTTGAAACGTGACAGGCATGGTGACAAATGATAAAGAGCCGACCATCTTAGCCCTACAGGCCCCAATTTCACCACGGTGACAGGTGCGACAATTGTAAAACATCACTGTTGCTGACGTCACAGGCATCCATGGGCTACGGTTGCCGCTTACCATTGGGCGGGCCGTATTCCTGTTTGCCACCATCATTGTATTATTTAAAAAATCTTTATTATATCGGAAAAAAACAGATATTTCTCTTGCTAAGTTTATGACAATTGTCACAAGAAACACCACAATTGTCACGAAATTCCGACATATAACTCATTTCCTGTCAAGATTCACCGACAATTCTACAAATATGTCGACTAGAAAAAATATTTCTTGTTTCACAACATAATTGTAATACATACAATTGTAGCAAAATGCCTGTCATGTTTGTAAGTATTTCTATAGAAAATATTTTATAAAATTGTAATATGTCACCTGTCGCTTGACAATTGTCGCTCGACATATGTCACTGACAATTGTAGCCGTGGTGAAATTGGGGCCGGGTCGCGTTTTTCGGCGTTCAACTAAAACACGTAGTAATTCAATCTTAAATTAATTGAGCGAGAATACCTTTAACAAATTTATCATAATAACAGTTTCAAAGAACATCAATTTAAATTCAAAAGTCAATCAATCAAGTTCAACCAATTACTCTTGTCCACTCTTCAGAAACTTTAGTTTATCAACTCGTAGCTCAGAATTGATACTAATTAGTTTTCTTTCTTAGTTTAATATCATAACATCATTAGCTTTTATAGATAGTCCGGTGCTACACCTTTTTTATTAGTGTAATGATTTCATATTTATTTGTATTTGAAGAATAGAACAAAATATTCATATAATTGAGAACTTTTACCTGTTTCTGCGCCTTCTTTTGTTATTTTTTAATCACGGCCCATTTCTCGAAGAATATTAGACTAATATTATTAGTCCACGAACTGTCAAATCGTATGGGTTGCCATGGCAACACACTAATAATATTAGACTAATATTGTTCGAGAAATGGGCCCCTGTTAGATGTAATTTCATCCTTATTAGTCTTATTATCATCAGAATTACGTTCAAATTTTACAACAAATAAAATAAACGTATAGTATGAACAGCAACACTCCTAACTGTACATCGGTAGACCTCATTACAAAAGGCATCAGGTCCACCAATGTACAGTTAACAGTGTGGGTGATGGTACCTACTTCCTACCACTTACCACTTCCTTGAGTTCCTACGGTGAAGCGTGACGCAACGACCCAAAGTGAGTCCAGGGCTATAACCGCGAAAACAGAAGTTCGGAAATTGCGGGCACTTTTCTCTGTCACCCTAATTATGCCTTAACGGGAGTAAAAGAGAAAGATGCCCGCAATTTGCGAACTTGCGGAAGGTCCCCATGGCCTCCGACACCAGATCACGCCATGCCTCTCGGTCTTACGATACCTCTCGCCAGTCGCCATGGCCGAGAGGTCTTGAGCAACCTCTTGAGGTCTTTAATGTATAAGTAAATATTCTTTATTGTGGACCATAAAGTAAAAAAATACACAGTTAGCGAAATACAAGCTAAAACTAGGTAATAACAGGCGGTCTTATCGGTAAAAACGGTCTCTTTTAGACCACCTTTGGGTAGTAGGATATATATAGTGATGTAATATAATTTATTTTTACAAGTAAAACGGAGTCACTGTCGCAGAAATTTAATTCCTTGCAATATCTTATTAAAGATACGTATTAATATTAAAGTACTCAATAAACCTGAGTAGTACCTAAATTCCACAATGTACCGAAAGTTTTCATTATTAGCGAAACATAACTAATCTCACGCGGAACGTAGTTCACAAACTTCAGACAAAGCCTTGAAGAAATTTACGTAGACTACAACGTCGAACGCTATTATATTCCAATTTGAAAACAAAGCCTCAGGACTAAATACGAGCTTAAGGAAGACAATATTATTATTTATTATTTAAGAAGAAACTACAGTTAGACCAAGATAAAGTAGGCAAGCTTAAGAGGAAAGGTGACGACCGCTGCGGCATTCAAACGTAGTCCCAATTTTCCTTACTGGATATTGACATTAAAATATTTTTACATAATTTGGTGTACAGATTAACCATAGCTACCTTTCGTTTGACTTTTTTTAATTGATATAGGGATTTAGAGCGAAAAACATACTTCATACAAATTTTTGTGCTTGCTTCTAACTCTGAAAATAATGTTATATTCGAAAAAACGAAGGGGCATAGCTGCAATTGATAAATAGGTACATCAAATTGTGTTTAAATATTTTCAATAATATAAATAACCAGGGAGGAAAATGAGGACTACGTTTGTATGAAAAGGCGAATTCGCGCGGGTCGTCCACTTTCGTATTTTTTGCCGCAGGCACAGAATAAATAATAGTACTAGGTGTACAGAAGGTTCACTCTCTAACAAAACGCTTCTGTTGCGACAGATATGATCGCAAGGTGGCGCAAGCGCGAGCAGGCGTCCGTTCCGCAGCGGTGCGCGGCAACTATTACTGCTAGACACCAACATTGGTTTGAGCCGCATGTACTTGTAGCAACGCGAGTAAATCGCGGAGTGAACCACGCCTGCCGCATCCCTTCACCTTATAAAAGAAAGTCACCCGCCGCGTCTGTTTTCATGTATCGCGATAAACTCAAAAACTACTGAGATTTTCATGAGTTTTTCACCCATCAATAGAGTGATTCTTGAGGAAGGTTTAAGTCTATAATTTGTTATGGTTTAGTGTAGCCCGTGCAAAGGGCGGGTTGCTAGTGTATATCTAAATAGAGCGGTTTAAATGTGTGACTGTGAGACGGGATGATAATTATTATACAGTATTCACGTCTATATAGTTGAATACTAAATTCCTGCAGGAAATATCAAAATCAATGTTGACGTTCTGTATAATTAACATTTCCTGGAGCTATGCAGTCTACGCCAAATGCTACTGTATATTGCATTTGGCTGGGCACATTTATCGTAACGCCGATGGCTGCGGGAGTATAGACGGAGTAACGTAATAATTGATATTTTAAAAATTATGAAGTATTTAGACTCCCTATTTTTCATACAAAATAAATATTATCTTCAATGGACGCCATCGCCACGCCATATCATTGTGATTGACGTTGCTTGTCACGCCTTAAACATAACAAAATTCGCAATACATTGCGTCTTAGAATACACTTTAAAGTGTATTAAAAATCAAACCCCAAGTTATTTTTAAAAGTCGCTGAACAAATGTTGGTCAGTATGAGGAGTACAGCATACTGTTTAATTTTTTGCTCATATTACAGGCCATACCATATGGGTTAACTAACAACTGTCAAATATCAATTCTTACGTTCCGCCGACTATGGAAAGGTTTTGTAAGATTATTATAATGTAATTATTGTTTACCCCGGTATTGGCTATTGTAAAAAGCCCTTGAGGCCTACTTGCAGAATACATTTTTATTACTAAGACTCCGCTATCCGTCAGTCAAACAAATACTAGAAACAAAATAAAATAAATATTTAAGTGGGGCCCATACAACAAACGAGATTTTTTTGTCGTTTTTGCGTAATGGTACGGAACCCTTCGTGCGCGAGTCAGACTCGCACTTGGCAGGTTTTTTAATTTCAATATTGAGTTTTACGTGACGACTGCGTAGCTGAGGAGGCAGCAATAAGGCCCCCAAAAAGGATGACTCACACTACACCGGGCCGTACCCGGGCCGAGGCGTCCGACAAATGTCATTTTCCATGACGGCTGATCGGTGATCACGTGGTGCTTTCCATAGAAAACAAAGCGTCAAAGCTCCGGCCCGGTCTAGCGTGAATCATCCTTTAGTCTCTCTACTTCCTATTTGAGTGTAGGAATTTGATTAAAAGTATTGGAATGGCAACATTTTTCACAACTTGCCAGCCTTGAGGCCAATTCTGATTTACACATTTGCTATCGTTTTGATCTTGTATTGACACGACTCACAGTGGATCTCACGCGCACTAAAGGGGCCCACTGATTAACAGTCCGCCGGACGGTATCGGCCTGTCAGTTAGAACAAAATTTTGACAGTTCCGAACAACTGGCCGTTCATAATGGATCTAATTTGGCTCTTTTGACTACGGAACCCTAAAAACGCAGTCTACAGATTTACAAGTAAACTCGCCTCCAGGCTACCTGGTACAGTCAGCTAATTAAATTACAATCCAGCAACGTACAGTTTCCGGCCCAAGGGCGGATTACCAGCAAGATGAGCCCGTGACGTCATCTGTCCTTTAATTAATTCGCGGCTCGAAATTGTTTGGTAATAGCACCTGGGCCGTGGAAATATTATGGAATTTTATTTTTAGCAACATTATATAATCAAAGTTCTCGTTTCGCCTTTACATTTTTCAAATTACATAAATAAGCTTCAAAGCTTCCTTTAAGAAATTTATTAATATTGAGACAGTGATAGGTACTTTAACCTTCCTTAAATTGACTTTGGAGAGTTACGAGACTAAAATACATTCTGATCGCCCCTTAAAAAGTAGGTAATAAGTGCCTCTACCCTAGCCAAAGACTAACGGCTTGATTCGAAATTTAAGATACGTCAAATATTACGTCTAGAAATAATGATACGATTCTTCAACCAAAAACGTCACTTTTGACACTGACATATATCCAATCCAGATCGTATCTAGACGTAATATTTGACGTATGTTAAAGTTAGACTCAGGCCGTAAGTCAAAGTTATTCAAACTACTATATGACATATAATAGGTGTTTAACACGTCCAGCGCCCAGAAGAATATTATACTAATTAGTTTACAGCCATATTGTGCTGGAATGTTCAAGCATCCCGCAACCCGTCTGGCCTAGTGGGTAGTGACCTTGCCAATGAAGCCTATTGTACCGGGTTCGATCCCGGTAAGGGTATTTACTTGTGTGACGAGCACAGATATTTGTTCCTAAAGGCCCGGCCGGCGGCGTAAAACGGCGCGGCAACGCAGTTTACGGCGCACGAAATACGCGGCATCGTAAAAACTCACGGTGCCGCCGCGTTGCGGAGAATCACGGTGCGCGCCGTGGAGATATTTCAATTTCTTTATTGTGAGTTATATGTAGGTAATACAGATGTTCTAAAATACTTATGTCCATTATCACCTACCTTTAAGGCGTACAATATTCTTAAACTACATGCGTTATTAAAAAAATAAACTAACATAACATAATCGAAAACATAACAAAATTAAACTAAGCAGAGATAAAACTAACTACAAATTCATTGACAAAGACATTGGTTCGAAAGGTGTGTCAGGGCATAGGCGTACCCACGGTGGGGCAAGGTGGGGCAGTTGCCCCACCCTGGTCTCTGACCATAAGCTAAGAATTTCTGTTTCAACCGTACTACTTCGCCTCCCCTACTTCTGCCCCACCCCTTAAAAAATTCTGCGTACGCCCATGTGTCAGGGTCATTGGTAATTATTCTGAAATATAGTCTAATTAGTGATGGTTGATGGTACTGGTGACTGGTGAGGAGGTTGGTGAAGACTATAAGTTATAATTTATAACTGTGAGTTTTTACTGCGTTGTGTATTCCGTGGTACCTTGGACATGTGGCCAGGCCCTGAGTAAAGGGTATTTTCTATCTATTTAAGTATTTATATATGTGTTAATAATATTATATATTAGGAATGTTATTGTCTGAGCATCCACAACGCAAGTCATCTCGAGCTTACTGTGGGGCTTGGTCAATTCGTGTAAGTATGTCCAATATTTATTTATTTACTAATCTAGGATAGTGAAAACGTCACCACTTTACCAAACTTTTTGAAATAATTATTTTACATTCCATCTTAAAACATTAGTATGCGTACCTACCCTAATTTATAGTGACGTTTAAGGAGGGTAGTAGCATTAAAACAAAAACGAACCCTCTTATAAATGAAACCACCCTATCTTTCTTTACCATAAGTTTATTAGACATAACTAATAACAAATAAGACCTTTCGTCCGATGTGTGATTACATTCCAGATTACAACCATATTTCGAAATGTAATTTAGATATGATATTAATTGAAACCACAGAATGGAACTTATTTCGTATGGATAATTGGTTTTGTCAATTTTAGTACCTAAATATATTATTTGCGGCGCGAGTCATTTGTTTATTTTAATTGAACTTGTTGTAATTGTAATTATTTTGTCTGTTCTAATAAATGTGTAGGCATTTATTAACCTACACATTTATTTCGATTCTTTTTTTAGGGTTCCGTAACCAAAGGGTAAAAACGGGACCCTATTAATGTGATATTTTGCAATTTTTTTGGGTTATGGTACGGAACCCATCGTGCGCAAGTCCGACTCGGCTTGGCCGGTTTTTTATTTTGTTCAGAACAAATTATAATGATCCCTGATGATACTTTTCAACAAAAGGATATTTATTTCGTAAATTGTATTAATTAATACATAATATGTACCTAGAGATGGGTCGCGGGTATTTACCCAATTTACCCACCCAGGTGAAAGTGAACTTTTTCATATTTCTTGGAATCTGTCATTAATATCGAAAAGTGTTATATGTACAAACTAAAGTAGACAGAATTTCCTACAAAAAAGGTTATATACATTTTAGTCCAAAAACTAACAGTATTTGACTTATGAGGTTCCTAATTTGTGATACTGCACAATTTTTTTTTATTATCGTTCATAAGTAGTCTTTATTTTCATCTTTCTAATGTATATTAAAAGCGTTTTAAAACATTTCTGAAAGCCAGGGAATGTTTTTACACGATATTCATAATTGGACTGATATGTTAAAATCGTACTTCACGTCATAGCAACCTTTTCGTAATTAGTTTGAACATACATTTTATGTAACATTATAAAAAATTACTTAAATTAATTTTATTTATACTCACATACCATTAAACATATCAAACTTAGAAGAAAAATGAAAATACATGCGTATTTACCCGCGGGTAGGTAAATATCGGGTATTTACCGGGTAAATACCCGCTCTCGGGTATTTACCCGGGTAGTTACCCATCTCTATATGTACCACAACTGTCAAATTTATACTGGTTTACTCATGTTGGTATAAATTAATTCTTAAAATCAGCTCCAATAATATCCAGGCATTTTCCAGGTTTGCTTTGTAGACGCTTACAAAAGCGGAAAATTGGTGTCAGTAAATAAGCTAGGTTTAGGTAGGATTTCTGGGAAAAATCGTACAATTTAATGAAACCGACATTTGATCAGTCAAGGTAATATATTATATTATCTGGCATATATATAAATTAGCGTATCCTTTTGTTTGACATAATTATTGAAAGCCATAATGTAATGATTGTCAGACTATCATTACTCATAATTCTAAAACCGTTAACTTCTCAGGATTTTCGAAAGGTTATCCTGTAGGTAGATAGGTTATGTTATTTAGGTTAGGTTTGTTTTATGGCAATCCTTAAAAGTGTACATTTCTGAAACATAAACACAAATGACTAAAGGGGCCCACTGATTGACAGTCCGCCGGACGGTATCGGCCTGTCAGTTAGAACAAAATTTTGACAGTTCCGAACAAATGACAGGCCGATACCGTCCGGCGGACTGTTAATCAGTGGGCCCCTTAACAAAAATGCGGACAATCAATACATTATGACTTAAAACTTTATGGGGAACAATAGAGAGTAAATGACAGGTAAGATGTTAGTTTCTAAGTACCTATGTAGGTTTTTATGAAAAACTACTTGAAATAGGTTGCATACGACAACCTGCCGTATTCGAACTTGAAGATATTCACAAGAGACGACACGTACTAGATCCATTCTAGATACGTTATATTTTAGATATCAACTAGTTCTCTTTTGCAGCGCAATTCGGACAACCAATGTCACTTTTACGTTAGAGTAAGATATTATCTATTAGATGTGAATTGGATCTTTAAGTCATATCCTGTGGAAATCGTTCAAGAGTATCTCCAGAATCGCGCAAATGTCAAATTTGACAGGTTAGATCTTAAACATATCGTTATCGTATCTTGGTGATATCTAAAAGATATCTAATAGATGTCTATTTCAAAATCCGAATCGGGCCCAACGTAGCTTTAAGGATTAGCGAAAACCCTCTTACATCAACTTTTTTTACAGCAGAAAAGTAGGTATCAATAATAAAAATTCACAAAACAATTTAAAAATTTAATACATGACCCTGATTTTTTGTCAAGTTAGGTACTTATTGAACTAGCTTTCATTTTAAAATTTATCACTAAAAATTTAATAAATATAAATGAATTTAATCATAGAAGCCTAAAGCCAAACTGTTTAACAGGCCTATTCGGATTTCGAGATAATCAGAAGAGCTTGAGACGATTTAGAGATCAACTAGATCTACATTAGATATCGACTAGATGTGACTTGGATATCTAAGTCATAACTTGTCGAAATCGTTCAAGAGGACCTCCAGAATCGCGGAAACGTCAAATTTGACATATCTATCTTACAAATATCTTAAATTATCCGTATCGTAACTTGTAGAAGTCTAGTAGAAATCTAATTCATTTTCCGAATCGAGAGAGTTCTTGTGTAAAAAGTGGGATAATGACACGTTATAATTAAAATACAAAGTTCTTACTATTGAAAAAAATACACAAACTAACGAGCTACAGATTGAATATATATTTGAAATAACTCTATTTAAAATATGATCACAAAACTTTTAATCTTTTAAACAAAAAATAACTTCGGGAAAGTACTTCGTATCTTAATTTATCTCATATTTTAAATAAATTACTGTTATCAGCATAATAATCTACATTTCTTTTATTTTTACAAAATTGTTTTTGTCTTAAAACTTACCTCAAACGTAACAGCAGCCAGCCATAACCTCAAACTCGAACAACACTCACAAACTGACACATCGCGACGCAGCCGGCTCGGAGCGCGACATGCCTCCTCCGCGGCAGTTTTGCGACTGGCGAACATTCGTCTCTATCGACGCTTCCTGTGTCAACGCCATCTGGGCCACTCAACTTTTGTTGCCGTTTTCGAAAACGGAACGTTTTCATGACAAAAGTTTTGATTGGTGTCATTTTGAATTTAGAAATGAAACTTTTGTGTAAGGTGCTAGTGACTTAGGTTCGTGTGATTGATGCGGACGTTCGGTAATTTGAAAAGGAAATAATTGTTTATGTTATTAGATTATTTTAGTAATGTTTCTTCGTAGTCGTAATTACGTAAGAATGGATTTTTGACAATTATGAATTGACCCTAGGTATAGGCTATTTAGGTAGACGGTGCAAGAACTCGCATGCGAGTTTCATTACATAGCGGTATTTGATTGGTCGGCTGAATTGGATGTAACCAATAGTCCTCAATGTAACTAAAATCGCATACGAGTTCGCGCTCCGTCTAAATCAGTCTTACCTACCATTGAACTGAAAACCTTAGCTTTATATAAATAAGTGTCAAATCACAACCATTAAAAATCAATTCTCACTTTACTCCAACTGTATGTAGTTGTGAAAGTTTGAGAGGTTTGATTTTGTTTTTTGAAAACGGGATCGTGTTTTCGTGTGGTCACGCTTTGGGCGTGAAAAATAACAGCGAAAACATAGAGAAAATGCGAGTTTTCCTCGTCGAAAATGTATGCCTTCCGTGTCGATAAATCTTCTTTAACTTACCTCTTTCTATTACGAGTATGTCACGGAACAAACCAAAATAATGTATCTCTTGATACTTTATACCTATGCAGATTTATTTTTTTACAGGAAAAACTAGTCTGAATTATGTAAGTTTTAAAAACAAAACTTCCGTGAGACACAGACATATTAAATATATTAAAAACGGGTCACTCACGTATTAAAAAAATACTTGATACTTAAAATACGTGAGTGACCCGTTTTTAATATACTTATTTAATTATGTAAGTATTGTATATATATGTGTTTATTTATTGAAATGTGAATGCACAAAATGGAACAATGTAAGAATGGAGGACTTAATGCCAAATGGCATATTCTAGGTACAAGTTAACTATTATTATACGTATGTTAAAATAAAAATATTGTTAGAACCCATAGAATTTGATTTAACTTATTGTGTAACAGTATCAAAACTTTCCGAAAAACAGTACCTACTGCTGGCAGTAAAAACTAGTCTCAAAAATAACATACCTATATTATAAGTACTATTTATTAGACAAAGACTTGCTTTTGATTGCTCCTGGAACTATATCTGCTGTGCCGAATGATGGTTCCTTAGTTCCTATGACAGATCTTTCACATACCTACTCGTAGAGGATGGAAGGATAGCTAATTCATTTATTTAGAAATGTAACATTATAATTAATAGAAATACGATAAGAACTTAGTACTTCAATTATTTTAATAAATACACTTAAATAACTGTCATAGGGATCACAATTCGACGCGGGGCGAGGGGCATACGGCACGATTCGAACTTTAAGATACGTCAAATATTAGGTATACAAAGAAAAACGTCACCTTAGACGCTGACATATCTAATCCATATCGTATCTAGCCGTAATATTTGACGTATCCTAAGGTTCTATCGGGCCGATAGTTTTGTTTTGTTTGCCGAGAACTAGGAATTATCGATTCCGCTTTTATTTTTGTTTGCAATACCAGTTTTAAATTAACCCTTATTTTAAATTAACTTACCTCCTAATACTAGCTCTATCAACTTATTATCTCACAAGCACTGAAGAGTGTAAGCGGATGAATACTAAAACAATATTTCAATATGCAGGCCCGACGATGTGGAACGTCGCCACTGACTTTGCAAAACGTGCCCTGCCTTGCCTAATGAATACTAGACACTGAGGTTATATTAAGTGGGGTCTGAAATAGGTACGAAAATCTTAACAGGTCATGTATTCTGGTTATAATAGTTCAGTTTTTAGGGTTCCGTACCCAAAGGGTAAAACGGGACCCTATTACTAAGACTCCGCTGTCCGTCCGTCCGTCCGTCCGTCCGTCTATCACCAGGCTGTATCTCGTGATCTGTGATAGCTAGACAGCTGAAATTTTCACAGATGATGTATTTCTGTTGCTGATATAACAACAAATACTAAAAACAGAATAAAATAAAGATTTAAGTGGGGCTCCCATACAACAAACGTGACTTTTGACCGAAGTTAAGCAACGTCGGGCGGGGTCAGTACTTGGATGGGTGACCGTTTTTATAGATAATGGTACGGAACCCAACCTTTCGTGTGCGAGTCCGACTCGCACTTGGCCGGTTTTTTCAATAAAAAGGCGTTCATCCATTGGGACAAGAATTTAGCAAATACCAAGTCCTTAGCACCATCTTAGTTCATCATCATTATTCTTAAGAACGTGGCTCTTTTCGGTTGTTGATATTCCGTTCTTCTTTCTGTCACTGTTTTGAACTCCTGTCACGTCACTACGTTGATTTTTTCTTTGGCCTGGCCCAAACACGTCTCAGTCTTTCTCTGCCTCTCTGATTTTCTATTTCTTCCTTCAATTATAGACTTTATGCAAGTATGTTTTGTTTGTGTTTACCTCAAAAACATCAACATTTTTTTTGCATTACGATCTTCTGCATAAAAGATTCAAATTAACTACAAAGAAGACGTTTTGTTACTTTTTACGGCCTATTACTCTCTGCGACGTGAAAAAAAAACCTTAAATAAGCTTAAAGGCTCCGAAATTTGCTCGTTTAAGAAAAAACCTCCCCTCTGTCTCATTAATTAATTCCTCGGTCGATGCTGATAAATAAGGGTATTTGGAACTTCTTAAATATACTTTTTTTGACTTACCCTTTATTCGTTCAAAGGGAATACCTACGATGCGGAAGGGAGCAGTTTAAAACTCTTGAATGTTTTCTGCTTATTAATTAAACATACTTAGATGTATACCTACTTAGCAGAGAAGAGAAATGAGCATTTAGGGAAATTAGCATAGCCCAGAATTACTACACACTGCAAGCATACCTCAGGCGGTCTAGCATAAGCTTCGCGCGCGACTCCATACATCAATTCAAGCGCAACTTCAAAGTATGGACTCATGTTAGGCCGCCTGATCAACACATAAAGGATGATTCACGCTTGACCGGGCCGAAGCTTCGGGCGCTTCGTTTTCTATGGAAAGCACCACGTGATCACTATCAGCTGTCATAGAAAATGACATGTCGGATGCCTCGGCCCGGGCCCGGCCCGGTCTGGCGTGAGTCATCCTTAACACTATTGGCTCTGTGATAATTGGCTCGCCAACTACCAAAATGGTGGGGTTTTGCTATAAAAATGCCAAATTTCTTACGCGTAAGGTTATTAAATTCATGAACTAAATATCTTTTCTGAGACTTCTGCTAGTCATATTTCAGGGGAACTAATATATTTCTCCGTTGACAGCAGTAATCAAAGAACATAATCTCATTGTCTGGGAACTCAGAATACGTTCTAATACTATTACATCACAAAACGTCTCACTAACAAGACAACCGTACAAGAACGATCGTAGGTATAACGTGGGCCACTCTCTTGAATAACTAAATTTTATATAACTTTGGGTACAAAACAAATTATATGATCAAATATTTTGATTTGTTTTTTAAGTAGTCACTCTTGTTACTTTATATCAGCCCCCGTGCCCCCACTACCGTGCCCCCGCCAAGACAAGTCAAACGAAGCGCAAGGGCACTACCTACCTTTTCTCGAGGCGCTTCGTCGTATTTTATTAAACTTGGGTTTGGATTATATTTAGCAGGTAAACAAAATTCTCGGGATATGATACCAATAATAAAATAATATGTGGCGTCAAGCGGTTTCGCTACCGTCACAGGGGCAGTTGTTGTAGTCACGAAACGGCCAAGCCATATATTTTGACTAAGTTTGTGAAGTTAGGACTTGTGTAGAGTTAGGGCGTGTAGAAGAGTTAGAATCTTGGCTCTACAATGACATTAATTACGCTATTATTAACGCCGCTCCAATATTATTGCGGCGCTATGCGACGTAAGCGCCAGCCGCCCTAAGGTACCTTTTACCGTGGAACGTCACATAACTTTACTATTTCATATCTAGTGAATCTTTAATTCATTTCCCGAACCGCGGCGCCAGCCGCCATAACGTACCTTTTGCCGTGGAACGTCACATCTTTACTATTTCATATCTAGTGAAACTCTAATTCATTTCCCGAATCGAGCCGTTGGTCATTTTTTATTTACTTTAAGAAATCTATTTCAGTTAAAAAAATATATATGTTGAATTAAAATTATGTACACAATACAGTTTATTTACTGCTACCAACTTTAAGAAAACTCTTAACACTAACATTTAAAGTGTCCCAAAACACAAATATCAAAAAACTCATAAATCTCATTTAAAATTACAATTTTAACGGACTCAGGCAACGAAATAAAATACTTCTAAATTTCGCATGCGACTCAATAAGGAGGGCCCAGGAAGTTTTAATAGGGGCCCATCAAGGGATGTCACTCGTGAAAAAATAACCCCCGTCAGCTAGCAAAGTTCCATGCGAAATATGTCTAAAAATGAGCATTAATCTGACTGATGTGAATGGGGACTGGGTAAATGTAATTTTTCGCTTAGTAGACTATGTGAAGTTTTGTTGAGTCTTACGTCTAAGGAAAGGTTGTTTTAACTTAATAAGCAAACGCATTGGATCGACTTACGACCCGACTCAAACTTTAAGATACGTCAAAATTTGCTAAAGATAATCGTATATTTAGCAAATTTTTGACGTATCGTCGATGTGTTTGAAAAAATATCGATTTCTTCAAACAAAATGTTAGCGTGTTCGAATTTTAGTTAGTCAATCTGTATCCGATATGATACTGATTTCTCAGTGTTCAACCAGAAACGTCACTTTTGACACTGACAGATCAGTATCATATCGGAAACCGATAGAATAACTAAAATTCGAAAACGATTGAATTTTGAAAGACCTAAATAACGTAACGCATGAGGGAACATTCGGCGCGATTCGGGAAATGAATCAGAGATTCACTTTGATATGAAATAGTAAAAATATGTGACGTTCCACGGTAAAAGGTACCATTGCCCCGGCTGAACATTGAAGCGGCGTTAATAATAGCGTAAGCGCCAGCCGCCATAAGGTACCTTTTGCCGTGGAACGTCACATATCTTTACTATTTAATATCTAGTGAATCTCTAATTCATTTCCCGAATCGCGTCGATTGTTTTTTTTTAGTAAGAGCTCATGACATTTTCGACCATGTGAAAACTTGCATAAAAAGTGACGAGAGCAGCAAACTTTCAAAGAAGATATTTATAAAAGAATATCAAACTAAATTTCAAGTTTTAAAAGTACAGTCACGATCAAAACTTAGTAACCCACAAGCTATTGAGAGTTTACATAATACATATATATATATATGTCACCAATTTGACATTAAGGGTATTTCGGGACGGCTCTTTACATGCCTAAGTGTTCTTGGGAGAGTAATCCTCATTTAAAGGTCTTACAAACTAAACTACTCTCGAAAACAATTTTAGGCCATTAAGACAAACTTGAGTGATTAGGGGTTTTTTTTTTTAATCTTTGTAGGTATGTTTTCCAGTATATTTGACGTATGAATTTTATACGTATACTAGCGACCCGCCCCGGCTTCGCACGGGTTAACAAATTATACACCTAAACCCGGTAACACCTAAAAAGGTAAAAACCGCATGAAAATCCGATCAGTAAGTAGTTTTTGAGTTTATCGCGAACAAACACACAAACAGAGAGACGCGGCTGGGGACTTTGTTTTATAAGATATACATCATCATCATATCAGCAGGTCGTCCACTGCTGGACATAGGCCTCCCCCAAAGATTATATAGGGGAGACCGAGGTGAGTTGTAACAGAGGAGAGTTGTGACATCGTTGATTTTTTGGAATCTATTAACTAAAAACAAGGTCGCAATAGCGCGCGTTTGTTACGAGCTAACAAACGCACACTGTTGCGAGCTCGCTAACAGTCATTAGATTCCAAAAAATCGACAATGTCACAACTCTCCTGTGTCAAAACTCACCTCGGTCTCCCCTACACTATGATTAAATACAAACATATTCAATCTGACGACAATTGATATTATAGTAACAACATAAATCTTTAAGTTTTCAAGTGATAAGTACTTATGAATAGGAATTTAATTTTACATTTTATTTGTTTGCTATCCTTGATTATATGATGTACTTAGTTTAGAAAATGCTGTAAATACATTATTCTTTTTTTATTATATTTAACGTGCATTTTAAAATTGTGGTTGCATTATAGCTTCTGAAGGTGACTTTGTTTGCGTAAATTATGATTTAAGACCGACATTATTATTGAGAGCCTGTTGTGTCCCACTACTGGGCAAAGGGCTTCCCCCGTTTTTTCCATGCTTCCCGGTTGCACGACGGATCCGAAATGTATGGGAAGATCCGCGGATCCGGATCCAGATCCGGATAATTTCATACATTTCGGATCGGGATTGAATCCCGGTTTTGAGCAGTCTTCGGCCATTCTTTTAAAAAGGAGTCTAGCTCGTCTCACCATCGCCAACCGACCGAAGACCGACGTAGTTACTATTAATAATATTAGTAGGGGTTTTCAAATGCCTCTTCCAACTGTTGAAATACAGTAGACGTCAGTCTAATTCACCTTCAATTTAAGTTTCAAAATTTAATAGAGAGAGATCCTGGTAATCGCTGCCTCGGAACTTTATTAAATGGTTCACTTTTGTATAAAACGTGCAAACTCGTGGATGAATCTTGTGTAAAATCAATATTTATTACTTCCATTCTAGACCGGAATTGTGTCGTGTTCATAATTATTAAGGGGCCCACAGATTACCAGTTCGCCGGACGATATCAGCCTGTCAGTTGTTCGGAGCTGTCAAATTTTGCGTTTAACTGACAGGCTGGTGTGGCTGAGTGGGCCCCTTTAAATCGCAGTTTGACTTATGATCCTTGTAGTGGTGTTCAAAGAGTTCAAGAAACCCGATGTTGCTAAGCTGAAAAGTGGTGCCTCTTACAGCCGCACGATAAGTAAATAATATGATACAAATATAATTCAGTGTGGCTACCACCAGTTTGGCACTGACATAAACGCTATCGAGAATGTAACTTTCTATGCATCTCGCTCGTACTCGAATATTAGTGCGAGCGAGATATATAGAAAGTAAATTACGTAGAATACGTATATCGGCGCGATTCGGCGACGTTCCACGGCAAAGAGTACCTTATGGCGGCTGGCGCTTACGTCGCATAGCGCCGCGATAATATTGGAACGGCGTTAATAATAGCGTAAGCGCCAACCGCCATAAGGTTCCTTTACCCGTGGGACGTCACATATCTTTACTATATCGTATCTAGTTAATCTCTAATTCATTTCCCTAATCGAGCCGTATGTCAGTTTTGACACTGTCAGTGACTTATGGTACGGGTATAGATGTCAGTGTACTTTCGAATAGGCCTGTAAAGTTCGTACATCGCGCCCGGGCCAATACATGTACGTACAAATACGAGCGAAATGCACATTCTGAGATCAGTTTACGTTCGAATGGGCATGTTTATCCCCTAGCCACCCAGAGACCTATAAAAAGGTCTCCCGTTCCATTCTAATTTGAACTTTGTGTTGACAACATAAAATTTCATTTTGCTTGGCAAGGTTTGACGTATGGGCGGCTAGAGGTTATAATATGATTTAAATGTCATTCTCTAGTTCAAATTAGCCAATTAGGACAAAAAATACACCCTTCAATTTTATTTCTATCTTAAAGCGTATAATTTGCATGATGTATTTTCATTTCCCCATGCCTTGAGGTCTATACTAAATTTAACATTATTAAAATATTTGATCTAACAATACTCGCTTTGAATTTATTAACGAAATTCTCATTCACAATATCAAATCAGAATCATATTATGTTCATAGTTAGAAAGACGCTGTATGACAATATCAGATCTTTTGATTGAACTAACCAATTGTTTCTGTAACTCCCTTCCAAATTGACCCAATCTAGAACGAACCCGGATTACAGAAGGCTATTCCGATTGGCTACATAGCACGAGCGACGGCCCATACAACCCAGTAACCCAGTATCGGCTGCATCATCATTCACAGGTTTGTATTTTTTATTAGGTATGCTCTTTTAACCTTTCGTATGCTCCTGACAAAAATTCACATTTTTATAGCAATCATGACAACTTCATTTTTAAGTTGAATAATATGTACACTGTGTTTTTATTGAATTCCTTTAACTTCAGGGTATGGTTAAATACGTTTAAGAGAACTAAATGGCATAGTTAATTTAAAAAAAAAATATTTTTTTTCCTTTTTTTTTGTAAAAAAAAATAAGTTTAAAAAGTAATTAAATGCAGCATATAGCGTTGTTGTAACACGGGCATTACATTTAACTCAACCAAACAATTGAAATCTGTGACATACCTATCAATGTTATTTCGAACATCGATCGACCGAGATTGTACTTAAATTTAGTAGCTTGTTGAGGCCTTATAGGAGAAAAATAAATTATTGATTCTCTCCGAAGTGGAGTTAATTAGAATATCGGTGTCTTTGAGAAAGTTACGTGATTTTAGCTCAGGAATGCACCCTTAAAATTAACGGAAATCAAAAAAAACACGGTGTATAGAGCAGATCTGCTCCTAAGCATACCAAAGATTAAAGGCGGTTCAATGTGACGGCCTCAGAATGTGGTTTAACATAGTGACCTCGCAAGAAAGTGACATACTCCATAATTTTAAACCTAATACGGGACTTACGGCTCGATTCGGGAAATGAATTAGAGATTAACTAGATACGTTATGGTAAAGATATGTGACGTTCCACGGCAAAAGGTACCTTATGGCGGCTGGCGCCGCGATTCGGGAATGAATTAGAGATTCACTAGATATGAAATAGTAAAGATATCTGACGTTCCACGGCAAAAGGTACCTTATGGCGGCGCCGCAATAATATTGGAGCGGCGTTAATAATAACGTAAGCGCCATAAGGTACCTTTACCCTTGGGACGTCACATATCTTTACTATATCGTATCTAGTTAATCTCTAATTCATTTCCCGAATCGCGCCGTTAATCGCATAAACTCATGTTTATTAATCAATCAATCAAATTATTTATTGTTGATCATGAGTTAGAGACGTTTTTCTAATTTCTAACGGTCTTCATGTGCTGCCTCAGAGAGCCGTACAATATGGAAACTTAACACATTCATTGCCACTAAGTGCTACGGGTTACGCTCGTAGCGCGTAGCCACGACTTTGCCGTATGGAGCGCGTAGTCGCTACGAACAGTGTACCCAACAGTAGGGTTTTTGACGCTGAATGTGTTAATTCTAAATGATATCATTTATTTATATTAAATTATATGGCCTGACGTTTCGAACACAGGTCCCTAATGTCAGAGAAAATAAAAACGTACAGGCCTATTCGGATTTCGAGATAATCACAAGATCTTGAGACGATTTAGAGATCAACTAGATCTACATTAGATATCGACTAGATGTGGCTTGGATATCTAAGTCATAACTTGTCGAAATCGTTCAAGAAGACCTCCAGAATCGCGGAAACGTCAAATTTTACATATCTATCTTACAAATATCTTTAAATTATCCGTATCGTAACTTGTTGAAGTCTAGTAGAAATCTAATTCATTTTCCGAATCGAGCCGTTAGTTATAAATACAGAAATAATAATTGCCTTTGTCTTACGCTAGTACCTACTAGCACCCAAGAAAAAGGATAACTATCCTCCTCTTTTTGTTCTTATTTACTGATAAATTTGGTTTGCCAAACTATATTTTTCCCGCTCTCCCGCATCAAAAGGAATGTAAAACACAGCCTCATGAATTCCCCGTGACAAGTTTGGACAAGACGCTTCACCCGACGCCATATTTGAATTGCAAATGGCCGCCGGGAAAGAAAACATGCCAATTAGTATGGGGCCCGTTTAATCGGTTAAGTAGGTAAGTGGTCGATTCTTTCGTCCGTTTCTCATGGGTGTGTTTTATAGTCATTATAAGATTTGTTGAGTTACTTAATTACCCGTTAACCGAAGGGGGGGGGGGTTATGTTTTTTATATTAAAGGAAAAAAAATAAAACTTTACGCTTTACTGTTTGTTCCATATTTATCAAACGGCAAACGTACGTATTATTGGTAATTTAACAAGCGCTAACACAGAGTACTAGACTAACCAGAGTAACAACTTCGTACATTTGTGCCGTCATCTAATGTTTTACATAAGCATCAATAGCTAGTCGGCCCATTTTTGCAAAAAATATATAGTATTATCATGATAAGTGACAAACTAACATAAATATATGCTGTCACTGTGTTAATAAGTACATTTATAAATAAATAATAAATAAATAAATAAATATTGGGGACATCTTACACAGATCAACCTAGCCCCAAACTAAGCAAAGCTTGTACTATGGGTGCTAGGCGACGATATACATACTTATATAGATAAATACATACTTATATACATAGACAACCCCCATGATTTAGGAACAAATATTAGTGTTCATCACACAAATAAATGCCCTTACTGGGATTCGAACCCAGGACCATCGGGTTCGCAGGCAGGGTCACTACCCACAGTACCCACTAGGCCAGACCGACCGGTCGTCATTTACATAAGTAGTTTACACTTTGCTTTTAATATGTATTTGTATAACACTAAGTTATTTAAGCCGTTATAATATTTAACCAAACCGTTTCATAAACGACACACATCAAATTGATAGGGTTCAGTTTTGCATAATTTCTGACACCTGCCTTTTACCTTTAAAACCTTACCTTGAACTTTACCCCATAAGGGCCACTTGCACCATTCCACTAACCCGGGGTTAACCGGTTTAAGCTGGAGTTACCATGGTTACCAGTACAATTTGACACTGGGTTAAGGGCTGAACCGCTTAACCCCGGGTTAGTGGGATGGTGCAAGTGGCCCTAAGGGCCACCCCTCATCTGGCGTCTTTCGGGCGTCGGCGTCGGTCAGCGCTATGGAAAATGACGTCGCTGCGCAGTTGCGTCGACGTTGCGTCGACGTTGCGTCGAGCAGGGCCATAGAGTTGTAGACGCCGACGAGACGCCGACGCTCGAAAGACGCTAGATGTGGGGTGGCCCTAAGTATTCGGTTGAGGTTAGAAATTGTCGGATGTGTGACTCTGATACTTTTAACATCTGTGTCACCAGTTTATTGGCCTGTTATTCGTTACTTTTGTTTTATGTCACATTTTCGCTAAGTCATAAAGCCATGTAGACAGAGTTACAGTTTTATTGCGACATGAAAAATTACCCTTTAAGATATTTTTATGCTTGGTAAAAATGTCATTGTGAATGGTGTTTTTGTTATGAGCACTAAAATTCTATTGGCTTACATTTTAGATAGCCTTGAGGATTTTAGAAACTGTGGCTAATTCATTTAAGCCTTAATAATCTGCCGTATTCGAACTTCAAGATATGCACAAGAGACGACACTTACTAGATCCATTCTAGATACGTTATAGTTTAGATATCAACTAGTTCTCTTTTGCAGTGCAATTCAGGCAACCAATGTCACTTTTACGTTATATAGAGTAAGATATCTATTAGATGTGAATTGGATCTCTAAGTCATATCCTGTGGAAATCGTTCAACAGTATCTCCAGAATCGCGCAAATGTCAAATTTGACAGGTTAGATCTTAAACATATCGTTATCGTATCTTGGTGATGTCTAAAAGATATCTAATAGATGTCTATTTCAAAATCCGAATCGGGCCCAAGCACGAGCAAAATGCACACGAGAATATTAGCTTCATGATATCATTTTGATCTTAAAGTGTATTCAATTTTGCCTCCAGATGTAATAGCTTACTGCGTCAATATTATCCTACTCGCTCTTCCCTTGAAAAAACTAGATTAAATTTCACGGAAAAATACGACGAAATTGTTTTTGCTTATATAACGCCATCAGATATATCGGGGCTGCCAAGGCGCTCACAAATATCTGAGCACGCCTCTATTGTCAAGGCGTTAGAGTGCTTGTTCAGATATTTTTGAGCACCTCGGCCGCTCCGATATATATGAAAAACGGAACAAAACTACAGAAAATGTAAACAAGTGAAGAATAATCCCAGAGAATCAGCTGCACACGGAAACAATCTGCTACGACGGCGTAGACAATCCGTAGCTCGCAGCTACGAGCTGTAGCGCTACGACAAATGCTACGAATTCAGGCTTCGGAAGCGCTTGGATACAAGATGGCGTAAGTGTCAAGGGTTTTCTAAGAAGACATGATGTTTGGGGATGTGTTGGGGGGAGAAAAGGAGGATTTAAGGCAGTCGCATACTTTAAATCAATAAAAAGCGCCCTTAGAACGCTTTAGAACGAATTCCTCTCGGCGCGATTCGAGAAATGAATTAGAGATTCACTAGATATGAAATAGGAAAAATATGTGACGTCCCACGGCAAAAGGTACCTTATGGCGGTTAGCGCTTACGCTATTATTAACGACACTCCAATATTAATCTCTATTTCATTTCCCGAATCGCACCGTCTGACTCGACAAGTCGACAGGTAAAAAAAGAAGGGTACGTTTGTATTTCGGCCCGATTCGCACTTTAAGATACGTCAAATATTACGTCTAGATACGATATGGACGAGAGGAGATGGTTCCGTGCATTAGTAATAATTCGACCACACCGCCGGCACCGGACTGTCCCTAAAGGCCGCACGTTCACATTGGGCCAACGCTAGCGAGTCGATGGTTCGAGACCTAGAGGCTGATTCAAACTTATATTGTGATATCAAAATGATGGACCGGGATAAGTGGCGTACTCGAAGAGAGGCCTATGCTCAGCAGTGGGCGATAAGAGGCTGATATGATGATGATGATCAAAATGATGTCACTCGCCCATGTGTTCCGCTCGCGCCAATATACATGTACGGAGAAGTACAAATGAAATGCAAGCGTAGCTGTCATCATTTAGATATCAAAATGTAAGTTTGAATTGGCCTCCTGTATTGGACATCAGATTGGAAGCAAAATCAAACTTTTTTACTTGATTAATTTTTATTAATATAACGGCGCGACGGGAAATGAATTAGAGATTCACTAGATATGATATAGTAAAGATATGTGACGTTCTACGGCAAAACGTACCATTGCCCCGGCTGAATATTGGAGCGGCGTTAATAATAGCGTAAACCCCAGCCGCCTTTACCTTTATAAGGTACCTTTATCGTAGAACGTCACATATCTTTACTATTTCATATCTATTGAATCTCTAATTCATTTCCCGAATCGCGCTGTTAAGTAGTCGCATGAGCTCTTTAAGCGTTAGAAATATTGAGCATATAATATTTATACCTCTACCGAGTAGGAAATGGCCATGAATTGTTTTACACCGTGACGTGGGGAAGAGAGTTTCTATTTGAGAAATTGGTGACTTTCTGGGCGCTAAATTTGCTTCCCAAGAGCAAAAAACAAGAAAACGCATATATTTAGATACAAGTATTGCACCGTAATGAAAGGCTACGCATACAATAATTAGCTTCGTACATGACTGTGGTACCGCCCCCTGGTATGTATTATCAAAAAGAATAGATAGTATAGAGGGGTCCTGTCATTGTAAATTTTGTAGTCACTGTAAATTTACTGCCATCTATCGACACACGACTAAAACTCAAAATGAAAACGTATAAAGTTATCAAAAAATGTATACAGGGTTACTTTTTTACCGGTACAATAAATTTTACCACGTCATTGGTATCGATAATAGATCACATTGCACAAATAAAAAATTTTTTTTTTTTATTTCGCATCAATTAATTTATCCTTCACCAATTTAGTAACTTCTGGTTGCACTAATTACAAGGTGTCAACGGTATGAGGTAAAAGGGGCGGGGCGGGGCGAGCGGCCGGCGGCGCACGATTTGACAACTGTTGGAGACTAAGAACGCAACCTCATTAGATAGGTTTTATTTTTCTGTTCTTACTGACATGTGTTGTCACGTCACTTCTTGATTTCCTTCAAAAATACGTTTGTGTTATTTGTTCCCGTTTTATTTAACTCTCACTTATCTTACAAATAACCATCAACAACAAAGCATCCGGGAAACTGCGAATGCAAAGTGCAACCCTTTGACCGATAAGACAGACTAGTCGTCGTGAAAATTACTTGGAAAGAATCGAAGCAAACGTACAAAAACGGGCACGGCTTTGTTTACAAAACCACGGACAGCATTTTGAACATTTACTTAAGTATGTGAATTAGTACGAGAAATGGACTCCATTAATTAGGTATGTAGGGTAGATTTCAATCATTGTATTCCAATTTTTTAAATACGCCTCAATGAAAAATGTTGCAGACTTACTTCGTAATTTTATCAGATTTCGAGACCTTTTGTCATACTTCACACAAAGCAACATCTTCATTTTGACGGTCCTAAGCCCGTGCAAGTATGAAGGAAGAATTGGGATCAAGTAGTATTTTTTTATGTCAATACGCCGCCGCCGCTCGCTAAATCGCGCGCGATGACGTAAACAAACAGTTGCCAGTTCGTGCGTTTGCTAATTGATGCGTAAGGCATCCACATTTTCTAGTACTTTAGCGGATAAGTTCGGGCATTGGTATTTTTGTTTTTTTGTTCCCAAATAGTAGTAACAAAGAATGCTGGTATTTTTTATTATTGGCAACAATTACGTATGTTGATTTATTGTACTGGTAAAAAAGTAACCCTGTATATATGGATAAATGATTTTATTATTTTTATATCATTTTGATCCATGTTCATTCACTGATATCTATGTGTTAAAATTTTTAAATATGAAACGGTGTCGTCACGCCATCTAGCCGAGGATAGGCTAAAGGTGTGTGCGCCATCTATTCGAGAATGACTTTTACTTGAATTCCGAGGCACGTTTTTTCCTTAGACTTTATTCGTCTTATACGAAGTTACATAATTATGTCTTTGGTATTATTTATTATTGGAGTATTGTGGGCCTTTGAGTGTCGCATCGAGCAGCATTGATCTATTGTGACGGCCCTTTAAAGTTCATTACTAATAAAAAGATAAGATAAAGATAAAAAATAGTTTATTCAAGTAGGCATATTACAATGCGCTTATGAACGTCAAATAAACCTTTACCGGCTCCAACCGTACACCTCTGCCCCGAGAAGATTTAAATCCCCCCTCAATTGGAGGAGGGTATCCCAATATGGGACCGGCAACAAACTCGGCGGGACACATCTTTTCAAAACATTATTACATCTTATAATTAACATGCATTACGAGTAATTAAGAAAAATACAATTTTGAATTACTATAGAATTCATGCAATTATACTCAGTGAGTACATAACTTTATACAAATACATAGCTCTTTCAGAAAACATATCAAATTCTTACAAAAGGAAAAGAAAATAAAACCAATAAAAGAAATATAATAAGATAATGCCCGTTGCATCCAGAAAGGTCCAGATTATTTGGGCCGTCTATGTTAAGGTATGAGACATATTGCTTATTTGACAATTGGCTGCCGCCAAATAGTATGAAGATATCGTTCATAAAAGTTCATATTTTCACAACTACGTGCGTTGGTGTCGCTGTATTTCCCCCACCACCAACTTCGCACATAGCCAATACGTCAACAGATATGAAACTGGCAGCGCCATTTTTAACCGACTTCAAAAGGAGGAGGTTCTCAATTCGATTCTTTATGTTTATTACTTACCTAAGATTTCACATTTTTTTTTAAATGTAACGTTTAATTAGGTAATAAAACTAAGCAAGAGGTTTCATTTGTTTTATAAATTGTTTAATACCACTAAAATCTGCATCTTAATTTCAAACCTTTATCAAAAATATAAGCTCAGTGCTATTATTACACATAAAACACACACTTCCATACACTTTCCTCGAACGTTGACGGATGATGTAATATCACACATCATCACTAATATAGTTACTAGTTACCAACTACATTTGCTCTTAATTAATTAACTAGTTAACACGAGTTGGGCAACTTTGCCGTTTTTCTTGCTGCGGGAGATTTTGTTAGGTTTTGTTTTCTCCGGAACTTTGCCTCGGAGATTCGTGTAAAGTTTTAATGGCAGTTAATAAAGTTTTTAGTTAATATTTTTATTAATGGTAATTTTTACTTATTTTTAATAATAGAGTATTAGGTCACAATAATACTAAAGTAATCCAAGTATACTATGAAGAAGAATACGGATAAAAGGAAGGAATGGAAAAATTCAAACCAAACCAATTAAAAAAAGCCAAATTTTCCATACACCGAATAATTACCAAAATTTCGACTAAGTACTTTAAAAACTATCGAATATCGATAATCGACTCTGTATAATGTCTACAGTAATTCATTTACGAAAGTCGAATACGGCTGCCGCATTTGCAATGCAGATACGTTTTCAATTTACAATCAACAAGAGCGGAGGCTTTACCGCGAAAACCGACGATCACAATTTCTTTATCTGCCTCTCCATCGCTCAAATATGCAAGATAAGAGAGGCAGATAACGATAAGATTTCGATTTTTGCTGTAGGCCCTGTACAGAATTAATTCAATAGGCCAGCCAAAGAATTCTGTGTAATCAAAGACTGTTATAGAATGAATGAATATATAATCGGCTGTTGTGGCAATTTATCAAAGGGTTTCGAGGGAAATTGAGTACTTGTATTCTGAACACGGTTTTGAGATCGGTTAAATGATTTTAACAATTTAATACTGTTTAATGCTCTTCAAGTTGCATCTTAAATGAGGCTGGGGTAAACGTGGGTTCGGCTAGCAGAGTATTTGAAAAATAGTGACCCTTTTTAGATACGGTACGGTAGCCAAAAAATATAAATAAAATAGCGATCTTGAGGTACTTATCTAGTGGATTCATCGATTTGAAACCTGATAGAAAAAAATCACGAACATAGGTCTAAAATGCAGTATTAAATATTTGTAACAATGTATGCACAAAAGCTAGAAATATTTATTACATACATATATGTTGTTCAGTGATTAATTGTAAAAATAGATTAAGACCAATATTATTTGCATATATAACTGATATAACTATGCTACGAGGTAGTTTAATGCCTATACTGTGTAAAATTATATTATAATAATTAGTTTATAGTTAGTTTCGAGAGTTTCAAGAATACAGTGTTAGTACCTAATTTAAAATGTTAATCAAAACACAATCCAGAAGCATTGCTGCCGTATTCGAACTATCAAATATTACGTCTAGATACGATATGGATTAGATATCTCAGTGACGACAGTGACGTTTATGTTTAAAAAACGTCGCATTTGACACTGACATATCTAATCCATATCGTATCAAGCCGTAATTTGACGTATCCTACAGTTCGAATCGGGCCGTTGTTCTCGTATATGTATAATAAAGCCTGACAACAGTTTATTTAACCCTGAGATAGTGTCGCTGCAAACAGCTTACGTATGGCAATAATGTGCGTACCTCATGTATAGTCGGGGTAGTGGGCATTGGCTTCATGTTGATACTCGTATAATGTCAAAACATTGCTTACAGAGAATTCGGTTCTTTCAATTTACCTATTCGTCAAAATCTGATTCTAAATATTCAATATTTATATATTCTTCGTTTTCTGACTCTGACGAAGTCTGATTTTCATCAGATGTTGTGTCGCTTTCAGGACCACCAACCTCGATTATAAAACGTTCAGTCTCCAAGTCGATTATAGGATTTTTATCGTCGATCTACATAAACCTTAAATGAAATATTAAAGTTTAAACCAAACAACTAACCAGTTCAATTAAACCGCACTATGTAATGTCAATACCGGTAATGTCAACAACCAACTTTAAAACATTGTTTATTGGAATCCTATGTAATCCTTCGTCTTTTTTAAGCTGTAAGTATTTGATTGCATTCACTACAATTTTTTTCGCATCTTTGGTAATTTTTTTTTGGCATTTTTGTAATAAAACCGTTAATATTTGAATATATTCGTAGATATTTTCCGTTTGTTTACATCGGTGACATTCGATGACATCCAACGTTCGTTGTCAAAGAGTACTTGTTGCCAGTAAAAGAAATTAGTACCACTGAAAATCCGCAAAATGGCGAGGGTCAAATAAACTGTTGTCAGGCTTTAACCTAATAAAATCACAGCAAAACAATTTAATGAAAAGTCGAGCGATAGTTAAATGGAGCCGCACTCATCCGAGCCTACAGGCGAGCTATTCGGTAAATTGAAAGAATAATTCATTTTTCCGCCCGATGGCACACGAAAGAGTTCGCTCGACGCCAGAGGCGATGCGCGAGCGATACGGAGGGTGGTTGTGTCCGGTCCCGCTGTTATAAAAAAAAACTGTTTCCACACTACAGTAGTAGGTAGTATTATATAGACTGGGAGCAGATTGAACGATTTTACAAGTTTAAGTAGGCAAACTTGAATAAAAAGTTCATGCGTGACGACTTTAAAAAACCGGCCAAGTGCGAGTCGGACTCGCGTTCCAAGGGTTCCGTATATTACACAATTTTTAACAATCAGTGCCGGGTTAAGATATTTTGATGCCCTAAGCATTTCTAGGTGCCCCCTCTCCCTAGGGTCATCAAGATTACATTGATTTTTTGGTAAATTGAGAGAAGTTCATTGCCGCATTACGATATGGTGCTGCTGAGTCCATCGATTGGCGCTCTCAGGAAGCTAATCAGTGTGTGCGAGGACTACGCGGGGGCCCATGGACTCAGGTACAACTCGAAAAAGAGCGAGTTGCTAGTGTTTAATCCGCGCGGTAGCAAAGTTGACACAGTGCCGCCCGCTACACTAGGCGGAACGCAACTAACGCGAGTGTCAAAATTCAAATACCTGGGTCACTGGGTCACTGACGATCTTTCGGACAACATTGACGTGGAAAGGGAGCGTCGGGCATTGGCGGTCCGGAGCAACATGTTGGCGCGCAGGTTTGCGAGGTGTACTGCAGAAGTAAAAACGACGCTCTTTAGAGCTTTCTGTCAGTCATTCTATACCTGTAGCCTGTGGGTCAACTATACGCAGCGGACCATCAATGCCCTCCGAGTTCAATATAATAATGCGTTCAGGATGCTGTTGGGATTGCCGCGCTACTGTAGTGCGTCAGCCATGTTCGCAGAGGCGCGCACGGATGGTTTTCACGCCATTATGCGTAAACGGGTCGCCTCGATGGCACGCAGGGCGCGGTCCAGCTCCAATAGCATCCTCAACGCATTAGCAAACCGTTTAGACTGTCCACTCACTAAAGTGCTTATCGCCCTACATGTCAGGCCCCGGATTGTATAGCATAGTTTAGTTTAATTTAATAATTTATACTATTTAATTTTCAAAATTTCAAAATTATCTATCTGGACATGCTTATATTATATTAACCTTGACATACCGACTTTAAATTTATATTTGTTTTTATTTAATTTGTAATGTCTAAATGTGAATTTTGAATTTTTGAATTTTAATAATTTAATTTTATTATGACTTAAGTGTTAAGTTAATTTAATTTAATGAATTTGTGATTTATTATTTATTTTTAATTCTTTTTGTAATTTTTATGTATATGGACTGTTTGTCTGAAATAAACGTTACATACATACATACATACATTACAGCTGAGAATGGAAATCAGTCACATTATTTTATCACGAAAATTGACAGTACTGCAGCAGTAACGTTGCAACAGAGTAATGTTGCTGCAGTCGCCACCCGAATGTTACCTTTATCATACCTTATAAAGTTATTGAAAACGCGAGCGAAGCGAGCGCGAAAATTTTTCGATATAAAAACGCAATTTTAGTTATAGTCCCAACCAGGCGCGAATCCAGGATTTCATACAGAGAAGGGATGGGACAGTTTTCTATCAGCCTAGCTTCGCATAGGGCTCGATATTTAAGGGTCTCAGCGAGGTTATTTTCATGCATAAAATATGCAAGAAAGCAGAGAGCTTGGAATTGAATTGGCGAAGTGTGAGAAAGGCAGTAGGCCCAGCTGCGAAAGAGGAAAGCTTGGATTTGGATCCACGCGCAAGTGTAATTAAGGCAGAAGATCAACTTTGCCGTAAGGCAGAAGGCCTCGCATAAGACTTAACGCCGAACCGCAAAAGAGTGGGTTGAAATCGAATCTATGCATGTAATCACGACTCTTCTACTGCTACCGATTGTTTCCCAAAGAATTACGCGCCATTATTTTTGCAAATTAGCTTTTGGACAGCTAAAAAAATCGTGTGGTAAAAACGATGTGTCTGTCCCTAATTTTAAAATTTGTTCACCTTTTTGAACCTGGCATTTTGGTGCCCCCCCTGAACGTGGTGCCGTAAGCACGTGCTTGTTTTGCTTATTGGTTACAAAGTCTTTATTAATTCAACCATTAAAGTCGACGAGTACAAAAAACTTTGAGCTAGCTCTCAATTTAACATATTTTTTTAAACATTATTTTTAATTTGACCTTACAATTACTCGTAAGTAGGTAAGACCGTTAAATATTTAAAATGATTATCTTATCAGAAAATTATCACCAATTACTCTAAGAAAACTACTACTCTAAGTAATCCGGCACTGTTAACAATGTATTTCTTATGTGAAACGTGAGTGAAATCTCTTTAAAAAATCCGTAGGGGTCGGATCAAAAACTGTAATTAAGTCCGACTCACGCTTGACTGTACATTTCTAATAGGTTTTCCTGTCATCTATAGGTATAGACCTATTTTATGTATTTAAAAAAAAAATTAAGACTTAGTAGTTTCGGAGATAAGGGGGGGGGGAATGGTCATTTTTTGCCTATTTTCTTGAATAACTTCTAAACTGTTTATTCGAAAATTATAATAAAAATATATTTGAGATCCTTACAATAAGCTCTTTCATTTGATATGTAACATGATATAGTTTGAAAAATTAAATTTTTTCATTTTTTCATTTACCCCCCAAAAGTGGCCCCCATGTTTAAAATTCATTTGTTTACGTTACATTTCCGTATTCGGGTCACAAAGTTACACATGTGTACCAAATTTCAACTTGATTGGTCCAGTAGTTCCGGAGAAAATCGGCTGTGACAGACGGACAGACAGACAGACAGACAGACAGACAGACAGACAGACAGACAGACAGACAGACGCACGAGTGATCCTATAAGGGTTCCGTTTTTTCCTTTTGAGGTACGGAACCCTAAAAAGTCCAGGACGAATATTTGAAGTCCTCGTATCCTAGTGTAGACCTTAATAATGTTCAGGCATAAGTACAGGAGTCACGCAAAAACACTAGCTGATTGTGGGCTGTGGCCAATTATCGGTTAAAGTTAGATCGGCGTTTTCTAAAATAAATATTGAAAACTTGATCTTTGAAATCTGGACATTCGTGGGCTTATTCTACTCAGAATTGACAGCATTCTCAATCCTACCATAAAAATAATGTCCCTAATTGTCCATTACATTTCGTTACGTTTTAGTGTGAAAAAATTTACTTCCATATGTGCGAAGTGTAGTGGAATGTAAATTTTCATACAAATTTTTGGGTATATTTTTTTAGCATCAGGATTGAATATGCTAGTGATTCTGAGTTGAAAGAACCCAAAACCACCAGGATCTGTAAGAATCAGGTTTTCAATATTTATTTTAGGTATAAAACACCCAGATAGGTATTTTAGATCGGGATTATTTTATTATAACTTTTTCTCGTTGGAAGTTCATACACACACAATTAAATATATTCACCGGTTACATTCTTTTATCTCCGATATTTTAAATTTTCGCGCAGCTGCAAGGCGGCAAGTTTTCAACATTCAAAATGGCGGCCGCCGCATGCGCGGTTGTCGGAGAGCGTCCATTTTGAGGCATATTGATCGAGAGGTTATGTGTCCGCGCCGGAAACGGGCGTGATTTCATCCAGTATATTCCACTCTAACGTTTATCTTTTTAAAATCACTACCGTAGTCTGTTTTTTGTATATCTGCCATTTTCCAATATTCGCCATCCAGTTATATCCAGGGGCTAAACATACATGTTAATAAAATGTTTTTTCCGCAATATTATCCTGTTTTATTAAGTATGTAGGTAAATCTCTGGAACATCAAACATTTCATGTTACCTTACCGACTAATCCGACCATTTTAGGGTTCCGCACCCGACGGGTAAAAACGGGACCCTATTACTAACACTCCACTGTCCGTCTGTCTATCTGTCTGTCTGTCTATCTGTCTGTCTGTCTTTTCTGTCTGTCTGTCTGTCTGTCTGTCTATCTGTCTATCACCAGGCTGTATCTCATGAACCATGATAGCTAGACAGTTGAAATTTTCACAGATGATGTATTTCTGTTGCCGCCTATTTAAATACTTAAAAGTACGGAACCCTCGGTAGTCGAGTCCGACTCGCACTTGTCCGGTTTTTTGTTATTTATTACCGGTCGGCGCGAACAGCTGAAATTGTTGCTCCATAAACAAATCTATGAAAATATGAGTGAGTATTTTGAATTTAACGAATCAGTTAGACCTATCTGGCGGATAAATCTGTACCTAGATGTGTCCATAGATCTGTCCGCAGACGGCTCATTCTGTCTGAAGATCTGACGGATTGCTACGCTATGCTACGATTATGTAATCCATTTATAAAAAATCTTATAGTAGCCTAAGCAAATTAGAAAAATCTGCGGAAATAATTCGTGTAGTTTTGAAAATTGGTACAGGTATACCTTGTGGTGTCCAGATAAACATACTAAAAGTCCTCGAGGGTACGGGGCGTGCTGGGGGTGTAGAGGGGGGTTGAAGGTACCTTTTTTCATATTGTTGCTCATATCTCGAATATCTGTACGAATAGCATTATAATTACTTAGGACAAAAGCTTTAACATAAAATTTACTACAAATTTGGTTATGTTTATTTTTACTCTACAATCAATACTTTAGGAGCTGCAGGCTGTTAAAGTTAAATAAGTGATAAAAAATAGACGATTTAAGAAATCGTCGTTTTTTTGTAATTGTTCATCATAAATAAAAATTTTAGTTTAGAATAAGCAAGCTGATAAAATATAAAAAAATCGGCCAAGAGCATGTCGGGCCATGCTCAGTGTAGGGTTCCATAGTTACCCATCCTTCAAAACAGACTATTTGCAAAAACTCAAAAACTGCTAAACCGATCAGGTTCGCTATATTTTTCCTTGAAAGTCTTTACTAAGTTTTACTTTTACGATTTTTTTTATATTTTTTGGACCCATGGTTCAAATGTTAGGGGAACTAAAGTGGAAAACACAACTTTTTTTTCTTTCAGATCGATTATTTACGAAAATATTAAGTTGATCAAAAAAAAGTTATTAAAAACCATTATTCGTTTTAAAAGACCTATCCAACGACACCCCACACTATAGGGTGGGAGCGAAAAAAAATTTCATCCCCACTAATGTAGGGCAGCCACCATAAAAAATATTTTTTCCAGTTTTCATAATTAAATTTGACACGAATATATAAATCAGTTACGCTGACAAAATCATAAAATATAAACTAAACACATAGTGTGGGGTGTCATTGGATAGGTCTTTTAAAACGAATACGGGTCTTCAATAACCATTTTTTGATCAACTTAATATTATCGGAAATAATCGATCTTAAAGAAAAAAAAGTGTGTTTTCCACTTTACTTCCCCTAACATTTGAACCATGGCTCCAAAAAATATGAAAAAAATCGTGAAAGTAAAGCTTAGTAAAGACTTTCAAGGAAAAATATAGCGAACCTAATCGGTCTAGCAGTTTTTAAGTTTTTGCAAATAGTCTATTTTGACGGATGGGTAACTACGGAACCCTACACTGAGCATGGTCCGACATGCTCTTGGCCAGTTTTTTTACATTTTATCAGCAGGTTGCTTAGCTTGCTTATTCTAAAATATTTTTTTTATTTATGATGAACAATTACGAAAAAACTACGTTTTCTTAAATCGTTTATTTTTTATCTCTTATTTAACTTTAACAGCCTGTAGCTCCTAAAGTATTGATCGCAGATTAAAAATAAAAATAACCAAATTTGTAGTAAATTTTATGATAACACTTTTGTCCGAAGTAATTATAATGTTATTCGTACAGATATTCGAGATATGAGCAAAAATATGAAAAAAGGTAGCTTCAACCCCCCTCTACACCCCCAACACACCCCCTACCCTCGAGGACTTTTAGTATGTTTATCTGGACACCACAAGGTATGCCTGTACCAATTTTCAAAACTACACGAATTATTTCCGCATGTTTGGCCGAGCCAAGTCCGAGACATGTACACAAACCCAGCAAATATTAATGCTGACTTTACTGATTCTCCTATTTCAGCGTCGCCCTGAATAGATTCCGCTAAGACTAGGTGCCGAGCTTGGACTTCGTGTTGAGAGTCTAGTTTACATTCAAAACTTGACCTAAATATCAGGGCAATAAAGTGCAGTTTCCTAATTTGTTTTGACACAAATCTAATTTTGAATATTTGGAATTTGATATTGATGAAGTTAATTTGCTTACAATAAGATAAAATGGCAGTGGCAAGTAAAATATCAACGTTCTTCGTATATTTAGAGTCGTCGTATTACTTATATGTAATTGCTAAACATATACTTATAACAGAGCTGCTCAAATCTACAATCTACATTTTATGATCATTTACAGAAGATCATTCATTTGGGCAAATCAAAATAATCAAATCATCAAAAATGGTATGCCACGTTTAGCATATACTGTATCATTCCTAATACTTTTTATCATTGTACATAAACCAGAAAGAAATAAGCAAGCTTACTTATCTATCTCTGCCTAAACTATACTTTTTTTTATTTACTAAATAAAAAAATACACCGCAATATTCATTAGACATATTTTTTCGCCAATCTGCATGACAGTGTGTTGGAGAACGGTAGCACATTCCCAATGATAATTGCGAAATATAATTTTGTTTTCACCAAAACGATAACTTTTATTTAATCGTATGGCATTATATTATATTCACAGATACAGAGAAATATAATAACTTTTTATATGCTATAACTAAGTGATTCTCGTCCCTGGCGGTCTAGCATAAGTTGCGTTCTCGCGCGCGAGTCCATACTTGAAGTCGCGCTTGATGTATGGAGTCGCGCGCAAGAACGCAACTCATGCTACGAGTATACCAGCTGATATTACAAAGTCTTCGTAGTTTTGACATGTAAGCTAGCGGTGCATTCTTGCATATTCAGTCGTTCACGAGCTAGTTGCATCATGTTAACGATGCTGTGTCACTGACATCTTCCCGTGCATAGTTTCAAGTTAGCTAAGTTTGATACTACGTATGCGTAATTTAACATGATGTAAATTTACATAGAAGCTGAACAGAAGAAAAGAGCTGATACTCTTTTATTTTTAATCATCAATTTCTATGAAACCTAGCTTAGAACCTCCGTAAGAAAACTCGCGTTCACGTAAAAAAACGGCTACCGGAGTTCGAAGTAATTTTGAAAATTCATGAGTAACTAATTACCACACCATACTAAATTAATTTTGTATCAAGCAGAAAGTCTGAAAGCGATGCGGTAACGAAAGCATAGAATTACTGTCCCTGTGGCGCGACTGACTAAAAATACGTAAGTTAAACCTTAAAATTAGCTTTATGTTAGTTTGGTTTTTTTTTTTTGACGGAGTGGGAATGCGTTTATGCACGGTGTGTGGGACTCGCCGCTCCTTTCCCCTCTCCTGGCAAGAGAGGGGGAGAATTTGGCCCTACCCACTAAACCCACTCCGGCGTTTCACCCTCTCTGCTGTTCGCACGAGTGTTAGTTTGGCTTACGAATCTTACGATGGTTTAAAATCGAACAGTGTTTTCAAAATCTGGTAAGTAATTTATAGTTTTAATATCGCTTGCACTTATTGCCGTGTGTGAAATGCATTGAGAGTTGCATAGTAATAATACCAAGACTAACAAATTGAGAAATCTGAATACCGTTTTAGGGTAACATTCCATTTCTGACCGCAGCTGCACTACTAGTACGAACGCGTCGGTGTTATTGTCAATTTCCATAGTAAAATGTACGGTAGTGCCGCTGTCGTTGGAAATGGACTGTCACTTTTAGGTCGACTATAATAAATCCAAGCAGTCTTAGAAAACCAAACACCCCCTACAATAGAGACTATACTTAAAATAGATTCCCTAAAAGCGAGCAGCAATAACAAAGGCTGTCTTTGGTAAACTAAAGCCGCACTAAAACAATAGATGAGGTGCATTGGGATTGTTCCGTAAATTCTGAAATTTTATAAATAAGTTAAATGAAAATGAAAAAATGAAATGAAAATGTTTATTTCAGGCAACTAGTGGCCCATACATAAATACCTTAAAACTAGCATACATATTATAAAATATATTTTAAAACTAAACACTACAAAACACATTATACGCGAAACTGATATACGGGAAACGTAGTTTTGACTTCTTATTTATCGGACTTTGCACTGTCATTTGCTGACAGCGAACAGTGTCATTTCTCGTTGAAGACATGTCACGTTGACAGCTGACTTCCTTAACAGTTTCATAGCCTGATTATTAAACTCGCGAATCAGTAGTAGTTAGTTATCAGTAATTAGGCTGTTAAGAAATTTCATAAGCAAACTACTGTTTGCTTATAAAATTAGGTATTAGAATTAACCTATGGCTTATGTATAATAAATTGGATGCTGCTTAGCAAAATTCTGTCAACTCACATTAATTTTGCAATACGTCGTCGACTAAAAAAAACCGGGCAAGTGCGAGTCGGACTCGCGCACGAAGGGTTCCGTACCATAATGCAAAAAACGGCAAAAAAAAAGAAAGGTCACCCATCCAAGTACTGACCCCGCCCGACGTTGCTTAACTTCGGTCGAAAATCACGTTTGTTGTATGGGAGCCCCACTTAAATCTTTATTTTATTCTGTTTTTAGTATTTGTTGTTATAGCGGCAACAGAAATACATCATCTGTGAAAATTTCAACTGTCTAGCTATCACGGTTCGTGAGATACAGCCTGGTGACAGACGGACGGACGGACGGACAGACGGACGGACGGACAGACAGCGGAGTCTTAGTAATAGGGTCCCGTTTTACCCTTTGGGTACGAAACCCTAAAAATGACGCTTTAAGTTGACATCTTATTGCAAAATTAATGTGGGTTGACACATGTTTGCTAAACAGCGTTGATTTTGAATTTTGACTTACAGAAGAGTGATGTTTACTATTTTTTTACAGGTTGAATTGAATCCCTATATAATATAGAAAAACTTCTAGTAATAATCAGTTACCCGCAGTCAGCGGGTAAAGACATATATAAGCTTAAGTAAGTTTTTTCTACGTTCAAGAACATATCGACGCTGGAAAGGAGAAATTGGATAAGCGACACGCAACTAACTTTACGGGGGAACCAAAAAACTGCAATACTTTCTAAAAAAAAATCATTAAAATTCCTAATGATGACGAATTTCCTAAATGAGAAATTTTATATGGTTATAGTGATGTATTCTACATTATCCTATTATTATTTTACCTTCAAATGAGTTATTTAAGAATTCAGTGTCGCTTAAGCAAAATGGATAAAAATAAATTTAGGTAAATTTATCTTACCGACATGTTTCTCAAGAAATTAGTCAGGTAAAAAACTCCAAGCTTAATTTGTTGTCAGAATTGATCGAGTAAAAACTGTCTTATTGCAAAGTATGCTTATTTTATAGTCAAGCAAAAAAGTATATACGTAAATTTTGACAAAAAACAATTGATAAATTATCTAATCACTTTTTAAGGAGCAATTTCAAACTCGTAAGCTGCTTATGCGACACATTCAACATCTACATTCTAAGAGTTTTATAGTTAGGTATTCTACTACAAGGAAATTATACGTAAATTTTGACAAAAAACAAATCAAGATAAATTATCTAATCACTTTTTAAGGAGCAATTTCAAACTCGTAAGCTGCTTTGCGACACATTCAACATCTACATTCTAAGAGTTTTATAGTTAGGTATTCTACTACAAGGAAATGATTGTCATACCTACGCATATAAAAAACACCCTTGAAGGAATTTGTATAGCTTTATTTCAAATAAGAAGTTATGTAACGAGTCTTAAGTTACCAAGTGTACCATTTCTATTTGAGATCAAAATTGCTTAAAAAGGGTCAACTTAATTACGAGGTACTTACCGGTAAGAATGAGAAATTTATATTTGAAACCAAAATGGAAAAAAATATTATCTCGTCTTTTCATACCTTAGAATCCTTAGATTAACATAATTTAACTTAATTTTATCTATTTATTTCCCTTACTTGGCATTTTCTGATATTATGATAAATACCAACAAAAAGAAAGTACTTAAGTAAACAAATTTACTAGGTAAACTTCCAACAAATTTCAGGTAAAATGGAATAAGCGACAAAAATTTTGTATCTGAAATTAGGTAAATGATGATAAACGCCAATAGTTCACATTTGACAGTTCAGTAAATTTATCCATATGACATTAAAACCTATTATTCGGTCAGGTAAAAATAGTTAACCGACAGTGAAAGGTCAGTTGTCATAAGGCAAAATTATCCAAGTTAAGGTTAAGCTGAACTGGCAAATAAGTAAAACAATCTAAGGTTGATTACATCGAATGACTTTTCATCTAATCTCCACTTTACGAATTTTTTTTGAAAACTAAGTCGTTTAGTAACTTAAATGTACCAGTGATTCTCCAAATCACCGACTGGATAAGCGACATTAAAGTCGTCGGATGGGTACGAAACCTAGTCCATTCGATGCAGAAAAATCTGGCGATTCCAACGATGTATATAACTCAATATCTCTGAAAATGTCGCTTATCCAATTTCTCCTTTCCAGCGTCGATATTAAACACTATTTTCATAAAAAATTGTTATCAAAATTCTGTATATTCAAAATTCTGTAAAAATATAAAATAAAACTCGTGAATTTTAAGTCTAATCATGGACATTATTCCCCCGTCGATGCGAATCAAGCATATTACCGTCCTAATGATTATCAGTTACCCGCAGTCAGCGGGTAAAGACGGATATAAACTCTTTTTTCTTCCTATCTCGTGCTGCTTGTCGAAATAACCCCAACACACCTTACCTATGCCGTAAGCTATTTGAAGCTGCAATAATGGTTGAAGCAGCCTGTCTTTAACTTGGCTCAAATTTCTCATCCCGCAAGACGGTACGTATGTTCGAGTGTCGAAAGGAAATTATTTTTTCGCATCGTTTCACATGTGAGCATAGAGTAGGAAATAGACTAGAGGTTGTATTATAATTTAAATATGGTTGAAGCCATTTTGAATTTGCTGTAGCAGTACCATCAGCAGCAAAGCTGCACCGCAATACTGCAGCAAGGTTGCCGCCTCTGTATTTGTCAATTTCCTTGAAAAAATTTGTGACTTTCGCCGCCGCATTTCTGCTGCGATTATGTCGTTCTTTCCGTTAAGGTGACAGTCCATTTCCAACGACAGCTGCATTACTGTCAATTTTACTATGGAAATTGACAATGACAGCGACGCGTTCAGTACCGGTAGTGCAGCTGCGGTTAGAAATGGAATGTTACCATTACTCATTTTATCAGGGAAATTGACGGATACAGCGGCGGCAACGACGTCGACGCAACAGTGTAATGCGACTGCAGTTGACATCAGTACGGTTACCATCAGTTTGTCACTGACATAAACGCCGTCGAGAACGTAATTTACTTTGTATACATCTCGCTCGCACTCGCATATTAGTGCAAACGGGATGTATAGAAAGTAAATTACGTTCTCGACGGCGTTTATGTCAGTGACAAACTGATGGTAACCGTACTGAACGTCGCTTTTAGACACGTCGTGACTGTCTATTAAGCCGTGTCACTAAGGAACTGACTGTAACTCTGAGCATTGTTTGACTCTTAATTTTCGTGGTTATTCGCTGCTTGCTTGACAGTAGAAATTGAGATTATCATACTTTTTTTTTTTAAGTTAAAAGTTGTAAGGTCAATGTGGAAAAGACCGTCTATCAGCTAAGACCGTCTAGCTTCTAACTCTTGCGTTTGTACACACACTCCATTTACAGAAGGCCGGTAGAGCATAAGGAGCAAAGCTCTTCCTCTGTTTATGTCTGAGCGAAGTACAGTCATTACACGGGATTGTTATGCCATTTTGGGTTCTTGCTAATTTGGAAATTCTATAGCTTAAGTATTGAACAACCAATTTAGCTAGGACACTAAATGGCGCAACAATCGCGGTGCGTGATGGTACGTATACAAATACGAGAGTATTTCCCTATGATCTTTCCCAATCAATAATTTTAGTTGCCGGGCTTTTCC
Source organism: Cydia splendana (assembly GCF_910591565.1). Lineage (NCBI taxonomy): Eukaryota > Metazoa > Arthropoda > Insecta > Lepidoptera > Tortricidae > Cydia > Cydia splendana. Next base: position 16,653,698 of record NC_085973.1, read on the forward strand.
TCACATATTGACCGCTAATCAAATGTTTGATACCACTACACCATAACGTCGGGTGAGAATACGTTTCTGCCATACGGCATTTACATTGGTTTACAGGAGAGCGAAAAGAAGCAAAAATTTTCTCAAAGTTATACATTTAGGAAATATTGAACTTATTTATCATTTAGGCACATGTGTTTACTATTTATAATATCATACAAATATTTTGAATATGGTGGTAATAATGAAATAAAAGCATTTTTATTATTGCCATATCCGTTTCTGATGAGTAAATGTTAAACGTACAATGTATGATATGACACAAAAGTGTAGGATATGTCACACTTTTGTGATAATTTTCTGTTAATATAGTGTAATTATCCTATAGTAAATTGCGGATATGGCACAACATTTTTGAAAAATAATGTTTTGCAAAAACCGATTAGTGTCAATTACAGCATATTTTTTGTTATTTTAGGAACCATTCAAAAACGATTTTGCTCTAAAATGGATGTGGCACAAACGTATTCTCATCCGGCGATAAGACTGTAGTCTCTGGTACATATTGTAGTCTAAAACCCCTTCCCCGCTCGGCGCGACGCGCGATCACGCTTCACGCGACGTCGCGTCGCAACGATATTCGAGGTGTCGCTGATTGTGATGCTGATACAACATTCACCTGCCGGCGTATTATGGATGGCTTTATCCAGCTTTATCCACGTGATAAAATAACTGTCACTTTTTAACACCGTGGGATAGAAAGTGACGGACACCGTTTTATCACGCAGTCACGTAGACAAGAACGGCCATCATATCCATACTGATTGTACTTTACACACGTTTTAGAAATGCGTCAGTTTTGAGGTTTTTCTATTAGAGTCTGTGCGGAAAGAAAAGAGTCGTATATTAATTCGTTGGATCCCAATAATCCCGTATATTTCACGACTCTTCTCTTTCCGCACAGATTCTATATACATTTTAAACTAGGAAAGGTATCTTGTTTCGGGTTTTTTACGAAGGAAATATTTACCAAACAAATTATACGCAGTGCAAGAGGATTATTTTGTACAAAGTGACTAGTTTTCGTTGTTTTTCATTGTAGGTATTGAAACATCCTGATCTGATACTGGGTATACCGTTAGTAGCGACAATGAGGCCAATTCTAACGTACGCTGACATCATAATTATATCTAAATGATGTCGTTTAGTTATCGTGCGTCTCGCTCGCGCCAATACATATACGGACAAGTACGAACGAAACGCATGACGAGCATGACGGGCAACACCCTAAATAACTCGATATTATAAATTCTGTAAATGTCTTTGAGCCTACTAAATCCAATATTATATAGTAGGTACCATTGACCGGGGTGACTTTCAAATGCAGGGGCGACTTTAAAATTCTAGTTTTTAAGCCATAATATATATTTATGCGAGATTTTTTACAGTAGGTGAATATGAATATATAGTAATCTAACTAGTTACAGGAATAATTTCAGTAAATAATGAATAATGGTAATTCTATGGCCGTTTTAAATCTATCAAAGTAACCCCAAATTTTCCAAGTCACCCCGGTCTACGGTACTTTATATTTATATTACATTTTATTATACTTTATCCTAATACGAAATTGAATGAACAACCTGAAAAGATATTATTTTAAGAAAACGGATTTCCTGAAGGTTCTTTTTTGGGCCGTGTGAATTCTAAATTTAAATGCTTTGAAACGTTTTCAATCCACTAAGGATTTGGGCGTAGGTTTATATGAATACCTTTTACGCCACCTACACGTAAAAGTTACGTTAGCTTGTATTAAGGGTGACTCACGCTAGACCGGGCCGGGGCCGGGCCGGAGCTTCCGGCGCTTCGTTTTCCATGGAAAGCACCACGTGATCACCGATCAGCCGTCATAGAAAATGACATGTCGGACGCCTCGGGCACGGCCCGGTCTAGCGTGAGTCATCGTTTAGTCTTTCGGGAGAGTCCACAATTTCATTTGAAAACCGGCTTTGTAGCTCACGACAATATCGTGTTGGGATATTGTCTAATACTAAACAAAGCCTTTCCCTTTTGGGTTGAAAGGTCAAACGTAAGTCGTTTTTTTTTTATCAGTTATCAGTGTTTCGTCCCAGGCCACAGCTCTGCCTAGAAATCTTACATACCCCTGTTTTAAGAATGTGACATCTAAGTTTCATCTATCTATCTATACATATAATAAAGCTGAAGAGGGTCGAAAGTCTGTACATGGAAGATATTTGAAAAAAAGTTGGTTGGGGATACTTAGAATTGATAACAGAACACGTTCCAACAGTTTTTAGAATTTTTGTCTGTTTGTCTGTTTATCTGTTTGTCTGTTTATTTGAACGCGCATCACGTGAAAACGGCTGAACGGATTTTGATGAACACTTTATTAATCTATCGAGAAAATTCCCGGCCAGGTTATAGGCTATAAAAATTCAACCCCTAAAAGGGGGGGTAGCCACAACACTCGATTGACTTAAGTTTGCCCCTGAATCGTATGGCGCTACTTAGGAAGGAGGGGCAAACTTTTTTCAAATATGTGCTAACACTATAGAGTACCCTGGTAAACTAACAGATGGCGCTGAATTTAATACGATGTGACATAAATAAGCCACCGAGGAAGGATTTTGCCAAATTAACTCTAAGTTTAGAAGACCCCTCTTCTAAAATTTCAATCAATCGTACGGATATCAACAAATTTAATTGAATAATTGTGTTGATTTAATAATACAACAAAATTAAACGACAGTAAATTAATTGCCCCTCATTGCACAGTGCCATCTTTTGGGGAGCTGAGTAAACATTAAGTAACCAAACTAAAAATGGGTTTACATAGTTACGTAGTGGTAAAATAAACACACATATGTATCAACACGCGTATAATTGCATAAAATTATTTAAAATTATTTATTTTCTCCGTCATGAATTATACCTAATCGTAATTATATCGCATCCATATCAAATCCATATTCACACGTATCGCCTCCTTAAGCACTTAATAATGGCCACGAAGGTGGGTACTTTGAAAAAAAACCATTGACCTCTGTCATTTGCAGTGCCGGATTAACCCTTTTAAGCAAAATAAGCACTTGCTTAGGGCACTATGTCTAGGGGGCACCAAAAATTATCGAAAAATTTTCGCGCTCGCTTCGCTCGCGATTTCAATAACATTCTAAGATGTTTATGATAAAGGTGACATTCGGGTGACGCCTGCAGCAGCATTAGGTACTCTGTTGCAACTTTACTGCTGCAGCACTGTCAATTTTCGTGATAAAATGATGTGACTGATTTCCATACTAAAAGTAAAAATGTACAACTGTCTATCGAATTGCGTTTTTTTTATATCGAAAAATTGTCGCGCTCGCTTCGCTCGCGTTTTCAATAACTTTCTAAGATATGACAAAGGTGACATTCGGGTGGCGACTCCAGCAGCATTAGGTACTCTGTTGCAACGTTACTGCTGCAAAAGTAAAAATGTACAACTGTCTATCAAATTGCGTTTTTTTATATCGAAAAATTTTCGCGCTCGCTTCGCTCGCGTTTTCAATCACTTTCTGAGATATGATAAGGGTGACATTCGGGTGGGGACTGCAGCAGCATTACTCTGTTGCAACGTTACTGCTGCAGCACTATCAATTTTTGTGATAAAATGATGTGACTGATTTCCATACTAAAAGTAAAAATGTGCAACTGTCTATCAAATTACGTTTTTTATATCGAAAAATTGTCGCGCTCGCTTCGCTCGCGTTTTCAATGACTTTCTAAGATATGATAAAGGTGACATTCGGGTGGCGACTCCAGCAGCATTAGGTACTCTGTTGCAACGTTACTGCTGCAAAAGTAAAAATGTACAACTGTCTATCAAATTGCGTTTTTTTATATCGAAAAATTTTCGCGCTCGCTTCGCTCGCGTTTTTTATCACTTTCTGAGATATGATAAGGATGACATTCGGGTGGGGACTGCAGCAGCATTACTCTGTTGCAACGTTACTGCTGCAGCACTATCAATTTTTGTGATAAAATTATGTGACTGATTTCCATACTAAAAGTAAAAATGTGCAACTGTCTATCAAATTGCGTTTTTTATATCGAAAAATTGTCGCGCTCGCTTCGCTCGCGTTTTCAATAACTTTCTAAGATATGATAAAGGTGATATTCGGGTGGGGACTGCAGCAGCATTACTCTGTTGCAACGTTACTGCTGCAGCACTGTTAATTTTCGTGATTAAATGATGTGACTGATTTCCATACTAAAAGTAAAAATGTACAACTGTCTATCAAATTGAGTTTTTATATCGAAAAATTTTCGCGCTCGCTTCGCTCGCGTTTTCAATAACATTCTAACATGTTTATGATAAAGGTGACATTTGGGTGGCGCCTGCAGCAGTATTAGGTACTTACTCTGTTGCAACGTTACTGCTGCGGCACTGTCAATTTTCGTGATAAATGATGTAACTGATTTCCATTCTCAGCTGAAATGCAGCAATGAAAGTCACTCAATTTACCAAAAAAATTCAATGTAATCTTGATGACCCGAGATGGGGCACCATGGTCTAGAAATACTTATAGGGCATCAAAATATCTTAATCCGGCCGACTGATCGTTTGCGGAGTCAAACGATTTGGGACTCGCATTTTATACGCATTACCATGCCTTCCCGAAAAAAATCGAATCATTTGCGAAAGTTTCGCAACGCATTGAGGTTACAAGGGGCACGTGGTCTTCCTCAGGAGTCTGAAGAAGACCACGGTAACTGGCGCTCTAGCCAGGCAGGCCGCTTCGCTTTCGCTCGCGCGCAATATTCACCTACTACTCTGTCGTTTAAATCCTTAGAGAATATAACCAACGGAGACGCCATGTCTATAATTTTCGGTACAAAATAGTCTGGCGTTTTTTGCGGGGAGGGGCACATCAAATGTGTACCTACGTAACGTAAACATAGCCATGTCAGATAAACGTCGGTTGACCATTGGCCGCCTATTTTCGACAGAGGGGAACGCCTGTTAATGACCACTCCGTTTGGTTATATTCTCTAAGTTTAAATCACGTGTAAAATTTGAATAAGGGCGAAAAAAACTATTGATTTTGGAGTGTAGTTTTATTTAGTGGTACCCAGGTACCTAATAATTGTTAAATATTTTATCTGGACTTCAGTCCTCTAGCATATCCATCTGTCAACTTTACTTCAAGTTCCGCCTCCAGGGGAGAGGGAGAGAAATTAGGATTAGAAATTAGCCACTTACTGACACAGACCGAATTACACGCGGGCGGAGCCGCGGGCACAGCTAGTATTAAATAAAAGTCAACAGCAAATTGTCAGAGTAATAGTGGCCATTGAGTCGTCGTTTTACGGCCTTTTTCATTATTTCCCGCCATGCTTCTCTATTACTACTGACATTACATTAAACTGCAAAACGTAATTGAAGACCAAAAAAAGTAAGACAATGTTGCCACTGCAATAATTTGTTTGTAAAATAGTGAATTCCTTTTGATAAATAGTCACGCTAAGATAATTTGTTTATTAGTAATTTTACTCCTACTATTTAAAAAAGTACTTTTATTTACTTATTTTTACATAAATACAAGACGCGCTAGTAAAAAGTGGGAACATTTTCTTACTTTTTTTGGTCTTGAATTACGTTTTGCAGTAATCTACTCACATTATGTAATCTGCGCTATAACCATACCTATATAAAACTCAAAACCCAATTTATCGAACTGTGCGTGTCAGCATCGTCCTAAGCAAACACAAACTGACAAGTGTCACGACTCACGCCGCAGGGCAAATAGACCTTTTCCGGAGTACAATAAATCTAGGGGAAGTTCTATTAAATTTTTGTCGAACTCGACGTGACGTGTGTCGGCGGGGAAACACGTTTAAGTGTTCGGAAAAAGAGCGGAGAAAGAAATGTTTATCTAGAGTAGTGAACGTTTAAAACGTGATTCATTGTGAGGCCAAGTATCTCCACAGTTATCTTAAACAAAAGGGAATTAAAGAATGACTCACGTTATACCGGGCCGTGTCCGGGCCGGAGCTTCCGACGCTTACTTTTCTATGTCTTGACAGGCGATCACGTGATGCTTTCCATAGAAAACGATGCGGCGGAAGCTCCTGCCCGGACACGGCCCGGTCTAAAGTGAGTCATCCTTAATGCGTATGAAGTGGTGTTCAGATTGTACATCACCCGTAAAAGTGCATGGTGACTGTATCAATGAATTCATTCATAATTTCTCCATGCAATTTAGCAGTTCGTATGGTTTATAAGAGTCTCCAGCTAAAACCTCGCATAGTGTTGAGCTGTTAGATTGTCACGGAGATTTTCCTAGCCCGGCTGGGGCTTTGCCCTGGGGAAACTCACGGACAATTAAGGTTCTAAATTAACCAATCTAAATCTTAACCAAAAACTCAAGCAGGTGCTTACACTTATTTCCATCAACTATTCAGGGGTTTCTAAAGGATGTCAAAATGAAATGTTAGTTTTGTGACACATAATTTATTTCTATTCTCACACTGAGGAAGTTGTTCTACAAGTAAATCATTTATTAAGCTAGCATTAAGCACCTTATTCTATTATGTCAGACGATAGAGCCGGGTCGTGCCAAAAATGGTTCTACAATGATTTACAAGCAGACCTATCTAAATTTGTTAGTACCTAATTTATCATTTGCCATCACATATGATTCTACTAAATTCTTTAACTTTAAATTTGGAAATGCTTCTAGGACGGAAGGAAAGCGTACACCAACCTCATAACAATGTTCCACCAGTTCAAGCCGACGTGTGATCCTCCGCTGTGCCGGAGCTGATTTGCTGCAGCGGGAATCTGACCCGACACCGCAGAGCAACACCGAAGGACTAAGGTCTCAGTTTGAAGGTGACGTCACCTCCATCCAGCAGAAGAGCGAAATTCTTATGGCGAACTGCTCACCAGACACACTTGAAGTTTTAGGAATATGGACAGACTTCCATACTCTGATATGCGAACTGATTTCACATACGTAGTAACATAAAAACGAAAACCCCAGTCAGCTGAAAGAAACAATTCAAGATTAATAACTAGAAGCATGTGCTCTGCTAACCTAAGAGACATTATATGATCTAAGTTTCTCACCAGCTGGAAATTCCTAGAGTGGACTCATCTCACAGCTCTGATACTCCCTCCCACCACATTGTTTTACCAGCAGACTGGAAACAAAGCGAAATGGTCAAACAAAGATTCAACAAGGAGTTGCACCTGAGGACATCCATATATTATCATATTCTACTTACTGTTTGTGGCAAAATAACTTCGGCATGAGCTTCCTAGCTCATGGATGCAGCGGCTGCTGCCTAACCAAGACTCGGATCGATGCTACCAGAGCATGATGTATTTAGCTTCACTTTCTAAATTAAAAGATGCCCATCCAGGGCAAAAGCCAACCAGGAAATGATCTCAACCTAACTGTCCCTGGGATAACACAATCAAAATAACAGTAACTAATGAAATTCTTGGAATAATTTTTGTATGTCAGTCCAACATATAGAAATAAATCATATTTAATTATCTAAACATATTTCCACCTTTTTGTATTTAAAAATTAAGTTTTGATTTAAATATTTAATAAATACTATTCCATCAATTTAGGATTTAATTTGAAGTAGCAACACCATCAGATTTAATTAGTTTCTAATTGACCAAATGGTTGTCATTTGTTTTGTTGCTACATCAATGACCTCCTTGCCATAAAACAAAACTACACTATATTCGAGACAATCCTAAAAACGTTAAACTGAATCATACATGCAAAGTGCCGTGTCACAAGATGTAAAACTTGAAAAAACATTCATTTGTAATAAGTACTTTTAAATTAGGCAGTTACCCATAATACTCGTACACCGATTTAAACTCTCGCGATTTTTACTCATTATTATCTACATAAATAAATAAATAAATAATAAATTATTATCTACGAAAATGAGACTTAATTGCGTATAATTATTTTAAAATTACCTCCGACGTTTTGAGGACGGTATTGTCGCCGTAGTCTTGGGGAAGACTGGTTAAAGTTGACATGAACATCTTCTAACCCCCGCACTTAGTCTTGTTTATCAACTTGAACGTTTGTCACACACATGTCACACACTACGGATGTCACTCGGTCGACACACAACACTCACGATGTTTGGTTCTTCGACCGGCGATATTCGTCTTCGCTTACATTTACTAATGACTGGATTCCATGTGGATGACATCCTAAAACAATCGTCCCGATTGAAATTGCTTCGTTTTCGCTTACATTTAAGTACTAATGACTGGATTCCATATGGATGATATCCTAAAACAATCGTCCCGATTGAAATTGCTATGTTTTACGCGACTACATTATACGCTATTAAGTCCCGTCTTCGTAATTAAAAAGTACCTACATACAATTCCACGATTGTTGAATACTAATTTCAGATTTATTACCTACTTACTAAAATGTTTAGGCGAAGTGAGGAGAGTTTTAAGAGCATATAAAAGTAGTTTTTAAGTGCGGTTGGACTCAGGCTCAGCATCTTAAATATGCCTCTCTTATTTGTAACAAAAGTGTCTACATCTTACAGAAATCTAAGTATAGTCATAAACCCTGGATAAGGGATTTTATCCTTAATTTTGTAGGTAGATCAGTATTTTGTAGGTACAATCAGAATTTTAAAATTTGGTTTGGTTGGTTGAAGTCTGGCCTTGAAAATATTGTCTAGTTGCCCTGTGAAAAATTTTAATGGCATGTTCCCGTGATTAAAACGTGTAAAAATTCCATACAAAAACTACAATTTTACGTTAGCCCTTCTTAGGTTCCGAATAGCGTTTTCTGTAAAGAATTCTATTGTCTCTAGGCTAGGCTCCCTGGTGCAATAAAAATAGACAATAAACTTTACTAGTTCTCTATTTCGATTCACGTATGTGTATATATATAAGTAATATAAAATAATATGAAATGTATATTTTTTGCCGATACCGCAATATTCAGGGTCATATTTTATTTACAACGGTAATAAAAGTACAGAATATGTATTTTCAATCAGGATTAGGCAGGATTACCTACGCAAAACCTTCGTATGCATTAGGAGGATGATCCTGATTTAACGATTTGTTAAAGTTTTGATTTTTTTTATGAAAATATGATCCTGCACGTGAAATGCACTGCGAGTCATGGTCTTAAGTCATTGATGCTCGCACTTATACTCGTACATTGCTAATCGAGTCAAAATCGTTTAGAGCCACCCCACACTAGCGTCTCCCGAGGGTCGGCGTCTAGCCAACACTATGGCTGCTGCTCGACGCAACGTTGGCGCAACTGCGCAGCGACTTCATTTTTCATAGCGCTGACTAGACGCCGACGCTCAAAAGACGCTAGTGTGGGGTGGTCCTCAGGTACCGTACCATGCAGTCGGTAGTAATGTAGCGCCGCATTATAGTTAATTTAATAATAATAACTAAGCCTTTATTTTCATTCTTAATCTACCTTAACTAATACATAATGAAAATAAATTGTAAATTATAAATATTAATGTTAATTAAGGCCCGTGACGGGTAAAGGCCTCCTCCAACAGTTTCCAAGTTCACCTTGAATGGGCTTTCTGTATCCAGTTTTCTCCGGCAGTTTTTTTACTATCTTTAACCCAGTGATCTCTAGCGCCGCATTACTGCAGCAGTAATGGTGTAGTCTAAAACCCGAACGATACCTTATCATGGCAATATCAAAACTATCAAATTGTACAATTTGAATCGAATACCACTCCATTTCGCTGTATCTCTCAAACACAGACAAGACATCCTCCAGACTGAGCATAGTAGCTCTACCCCCTCTGCCAGAAATACGGTAGTTTTACTCCATTTTCCAGTCGAAAGTTTCTTTGTGTGACGTCCGTGTCTTTGAACAGACCAATCACGGCACGGGACCTCGCTCACCTCGTCCCCCGCACCCCCGTATTTATGGCAGCATCGGTTTCATGAAATAATTGCTCTAAACTCCGTCTAGAGGATTCCTAGTCTATGCTCTCAAATACAACAATGTATTGCCACAAACTAATAACCTAAGGGAAACTTACAGTGCACAAACTGTATCTGAAATTGGAAAGGTATTTATTTGATTTAACTCAATGTTGAGTTCCTCGAAGTCAACTTCGAGGCTCAAGCCTGACTCGATCAATTAGTGTTAGTTTGACTAGAACTTGGCCTTAGCTCTTGAGCGCACGATCACGTACGTTGAATGCTTAAGGCTAAAAATGGCAATTTGATATGTTCACAGACATATTTAAATGGACGTCGTGACGTATCTTATTTTTCTTTAATCAATCGATCAAGATATCTGCGGCAAAAAGGCCCATCTTATTTTTTTTTCCTTATATTTAATAGGTACCTACTAGCGAACATGGACGTAAAATTTGAACCCATTCGACTTATAAACGTATGAAGTTTTGAAAATTTGCAAGCTTAAGAACCAGGCCTCCATTGGTGCAGATACACTGACAGTGTGTCATGGCGGCTTAAGTTTTTTTTTTAATAAATTTAAATAATGGTTTATGAAATGTGCTTCATTGGCCATACATTTACACAGTTGTTACTGAACTTGTAAACCGTGTACGACTTTTCAAGCCACTAATTTGCTCTTTAGGGAGAACTGCCATCGTCGCTTAGAAAAAGGTGTTTTTCTTAGAATGCTTATTGATCGTAATTAGTCCGTTTGGGTCGCCTATTAAAAAAAAAGGTTATTTGACTATCAACTTTTGACTAACAGAAACCTATTAGTTGAACTATAATTTAAAACGTTTCACTTGACATGACTTAGCATGCCATGATATGAGTAAAATGAACAGTTATGTCATTCGAGTGGTCTACTTTGACATGTCTGGTGGCTAGGTATATCGCGATGTGGCCTGTAGTCCGGGCATGTCCTAAAGTGCTATTAAAAGTTTTGCCCGATTTGCAGAACGGCAAACTTTTAACGATGTGTGCTTATTTTTAACGGTATTCCGATACGTGTTTTGAACTTGTTTACCGGTAATTATTCATGTTGTTCGACTTTTAAGCTGTCTCATAAAAATTGTTTGCCCATTAGGTGCTTGTACAGGAAAAAAAAGTGAAAAAGTAATTTGTTTATGATGACGAATATTGGAAATGTGAAATAATTAAAAAAAGAAAAAGTCGCGGAATAGCAATTTGTTATTTGAGATTTATTTGATGGCAGTTATAAATTCGAGGATAGAGAAAAAATATTAAATATATTAATATTTTAAGTTAAGTGGTGGAACAATTATTGTAAAACCATAGTTGATCATGTAAAGTACGAACAACATTGTTAAGTACCTAGGTGTCTTATACTTTGTGACAACATCTCAAATTATTTTACTATTCAAGACAATTCATAAACAATTTCAGTCTTCATGCAACACAAAAATATACCACGTATTCATTGTATTAAGATATTATTCTACATAGCAGTAATAAAATGATGTAACTGGCTGCAATTTTCCATTGTGTTACAATCTTTCATGTCACGATATTGGGAAAATATCCCTTTCTGGCCGGAATCACCTGTCAATAATGGGTTCGGTTATTACGTTACCGAATAATATCCATTGGATATCCCTTAGAAAATTATTTGGTTAAGGCATAGTAAGGCATGAGTGTTTTTTTCTCTTTTTGAGATATGTTATAGAATGCATGGCCAAAAATATAAAAAATTGTAACGCTGCTTTAGCCGAAAATATTAGTTGCCAAATGTCATTAAAGAATCGTGATAAAATGGATTAATTCTTGGATTGCAACGTAAAATAGCAGGCGCTTTTGTAGAAATTTTAGGGATACTAAGCTCTCAAATATAACCTTAAATAATGAATGGTTTATTGTTATGAAAATAATAAACTTAGTAACCCTTAATGAATATCAATAGTAGCCCAACCGACGCCGAGCTCACATTGCTTCCTACCGGGAAATACCCTCCGATTTTATTTATACGGTTTCAGCATAATACCATTATTACAGTCGAGGAAAATCCGAATAAATATTAATATTAACTTAATTTAATTGTACGTGTTCATAGTTCCTTTTGATGAACAACATACAGACTTCTCACGTCTCATTTCATATAAAGTTGAAGTAGACAATGTCGACATTTGCGGCTTTCAAATGTCACATTTTTCACATTAAAAAGCGTGCTGCCAAAAAAAATAGCACTATATTGGATCAAGCTGATACGTTGTAACAATTATTGTTTCAATAATAATAATTAATTGGCACATAATTGTTACACACTATTATTCCCCCGCCATCGTTACTTCTTAAGTTTTTGTTACTAGCGATAAAAACGCCGATTTCTCGCTGGCAACAACCCTCGTCCTTATTGAGATAATTATGACGATATCATTATATCGCTACAAAGTTAGCAATACCGTCGGCAAAATTCGAATCTAACATCTTACATGGAACCTAGTAAGACATTAATGGGATAGGCGATTTAACGAGTGAAAAACTTAACTTTGCATCGCCATTACGAGAGCAGAGAGCAATATATGAACATCAAAAGCTTACACTTGGTAACAAAACTCATTTTGTTACTGTGAAAACGTAATTAGGGAAATTGGACTGTATTATTAACATTTAAGGTACATATTGGCTCGGTTTCGCGAATAAGTGTAATTGTAAGATAACTTATGAAAACAGGGGCGATCGAAATCAGATGTTTTAGTGGTCGGATTCGTTTGAGGTCCTAAATAAATAGAGGAACAGTATAAACCCTGGGATTTGAAACAATATTGGTGCTTAGTTGACAGCCACTTGATGTCACTGATTTCGTGTCTAGATATATAGGAAATGCTGAATTTGGAGAGCGCAAAGAAAATATTTGCTTCGTTTGTGATAAGTAAACGGGACAAAAAATATTGTTTGTCTTAAAAAATAGTATTTTCACGTTTCATTCTCGTAAGGGTTCTTTTATAAATTGTGGTATAAAACAAGTGGTATTTTGCGTTATTTGGCAACTAGCCGCGCCGCAATTCTGCCGTTAACATTACCGTGCAGCCGATATCAAACCCTTGAATTTTTTTTACTTATAAAAATATGATGCATGGTAAATAATATTACCTATGAAATTAAATCAGCCGCCTCGGTCGGAACATACATATGAAGAACTCGTGAAACTAAACCTGAAACCAGTACAGTTACCTGCAATAATATATGTTACACAACGAAGGCCGCAAATATATCTGACACGATCGTATTTGTAGAGCCATTAAGAGCATGTCACATATTTTTGCGGCCTTCGAAGAGTAACATATTATTGCAGGACTGTAATACACGCGCGATCCACTGCCATTGCTGACAGAATTCGAACGATGTCGTTACTAATTTTTCATCACACTTGCTCGAAAAAGATCTTATTTCATGCAGGTGTAGGTATAGGACAAAGGCCTATATTGTTTCCACGGGAGTTATAGGTTCTGAAAAAAAAGCTATAACACACGAGTGAGTTATGGCTTTTTTAAAATTATGTCACTAATTCATAGGGACCAAGTAGTTTTAAATGAGTTTTACATTAAAAATACTGACGTTTATAAATATATTTTTTAGTGTACCTATGTTTAAAAATATTTCATTTGATTAATTTATATAATTGATAGCCGTTTAAATTATTTTTTATACAATTTTCGGTTATGGCTGAATCCGGGTGGGTTTTTAAAAAAAAAATATATATAGACTCTCGTACAATATTTCACTTACCCCCCACGTTGCACAATGTACTATTACAATAAAACCCTAAAACTCTGTGTTACTAACAAAACCCTTACAACATATCTCTATTATATTATCCTCTTTACCGCGCATGACTTAATAAATTTCTCAATAATTTATTGAGCTTGTACCGATTCATAAACATAGAGTATTAAATTAAAACATACACTTACAAAAGGGTAATTAAATCATGTTCGCGCTTTGGTGAAACAACGTTGAAAATTTCATTAAAACTATATTAACTCAACTTACTATAGCTAACATGCCAACATAATATACTCATATTATGAACACTTTAAAAACGTGTCATGCAATAAAAAGCTTTCACTCGTTGTTTTTTTTTGCATTCTATACTAGCCTCCCTTAAGGGGCCCACTGATTAACAGTCCGCCGGACGGTATCGGCGTGTCAGTTAGAACAAAATTTTGACAGTTCCGAGCAACTGACAGGCCGATACCGTCCGGCGGACTGTTAATCAGTGGTCCCCTTTAAAGATGTTCCCTGCGGTCGTAAATATAATAAGCCCCCATGCAGTGTTTTTTTGGGATTCAACATTTTACTTTTTTAGGAACACTAAACAGATATCGTACAATATCGTGCATGAGGAACATACAATTGCACATTATGGCTTAAATCTAGCACGAGATCCAAAACAAGTGTACAAAGCATGTTTTACAATTAAGCGGAAATATTACAAACTAATTAACACCATATTTTCATCAAAACTAAAAAACATCGAGACTGTGTTAGTGGGACTGTGCCTTGGAGGACTTAAATCCTCTATGGACTGTAGGTTACATTTTTTGTAAATAATCTAATCGTATTTTTTCAATACCAACTCACACTTGATCAGTTCTTGTTATTTAATATATTTTATCATTCATATCATTTTTCTATCATATCATAGATAAATATAGTAAGAATAGAGTGCTCACACCATACATCAGGTTTGGTACCAAAAAGTCTATTATTTTCGTAGTCGATATCTATTCTAACATCGAGTAACGAAATTATCAGTACCGCTACTTGATACTTGAATTCTCTAGTGTCGTGACTCACGAAAATTGTATTGAACAACAATTTACAACTGATATCAAAAGCAGAAGGAGTTCAAAATAGAGTTTCGGTTATAATATTAGGTGAAAATTGTTGAGCATTAAACTTTTGGTCGTTGCAACATCTATTGTCAAGTAGCAGTACTGATAATTCCAATACTCGATGCTAGATGTCGACTACGAAAATAATAGTCGTTTTGGTACTAAAACTGATGCATGGAGTGAGCACTCTATGTATTTTTTAGGGTTCCGTACCCAAAGGGTAAAACGGGACCCTATTACTAAGACTTCGCTGTCCGTCCGTCCGACCGTCCGTCCGTCCGTCCGTCCGTCCGTCCGTCCGTCCGTCTGTCACCAGGCTGTATCTCACGAACCGTGATAGCTAGACAGTTGAAATTTTCACAGATGATGTATTTCTGTTGCCGCTATAACAACAAATACTAAAAACAGAATAAAATAAAGATTTAAATGGGGCTCCCATACAACAAACGTGATTTTTGACCAAAGTTAAGCAACGTCGGGAGTGGTCAGTACTTGGATGGGTGACCGTTTTTTTTTGCTTTTTTTTTTGTTTTTTTTTTTGCATTATGGTACGGAACCCTTCGTGCGCGAGTCCGACTCGCACTTGCCCGGTTTTTTCTCTATGATCATATATCTACAATTTTTAAAGATCACGGATAGTTTAAGCTAGTATGAGGTTTAAGTAGTTATGGTAACCACTTGGTATATATGATCTGGCAAATCATACCAAGAAATGCACGAGAAGTAAGTAAGCAATTCCATTCGCAAATGGCGCGCTAGTGGCGCATTGGTTTAGAGGCACCCAAAACATACGATTAACGCTTAATTTATTCAGCTCACTCATAAATCATAATTCGTCAGTATTGCATAAACATGTCCCGTAGTCTACAAGAGCGGCCAACTTCAGCCGCAGCAATGTTTATCAGGCGCGACTTCGATGAATTTACATGCAAATTGGGTTTCAGAACGGATTCTGACTTCGCTAGTTTGCCAAATTCGTCATGCGTTTGCAAAATATTAAACTACGTCTATGTAGTACTCGACAAGATGGGACTTCAAAGTAGACGTGTTTCAAGAACGGCAAAGTTAAATTTGCTTTTGCATTAGTGGGTATTGGAACGCGAGTGTTTGTTAGGAGTTTGTAAAATCAATTGGTATCAGTGTTGTTTTAATTTTTGTTTCAGTTTGGTTGCGTTCGAAAATTAAAAGCGACGGGTGTGTCAGATTTTGCAGGATTTTCCGAAGGCATGTTGAGATCGGTAATCGGTAAAATGATCAGATATATCGGAGCTGTTGAGGTCCTCAAAAATATCTGAACACGCACTCTAACGCCTTAACAATAGAGGCGTTTTCAGATATTTGTGAGCCGTGTAGCTGCTCCGATATATCTGATAGCGACTGTGCATATAGCAATTTCAAATCTTAGCGAATCTTGCTATTTAAGGGATTATAAACAATGTTATCATATTTTATAAACAAAAGCAATAAACAAGATATTATTTGAACAGCTGAAGTGGCATTATCAAAGATTGCTCTCACTATATTATAATAGAAGAGAGGATTATTTATGCTCAGCAGTGGGCGATAAGGACCGTATCGAAATGTAAGTAGACAACTTTGCGATACTATAAATACTTAACTCAACTTAAATAATATTTGTAGGAGATTATAAAACTTAATTATTTATTTATGTAAACTTTATTGCACAGTATAAGTTGTACAAAAGGTGAACTTAATGCCAGAAATAATTCTCTACCAGTTAACCTTTGGGCCAAACAGAGATCAAGTAGCAATTATGGGTATCATTTAATGTCATAAACAAAATAAGAATACGAGTATTAGTATTAGACAAGGCATTATAAACAAAACATCGGATCACCACTATACCTACGTCGACAATGAGCAGGAACCGCGTATAGGTTCTGGGCTATAACCGCGAAAATCGAAGTTCGCAAATTGCGGGCATTTTTCTCTCTCAGTCTTATTACGCCTTCATTGGAGTAAAAGAGAAAGATCCCCGCAATTTGCGTATATCAGTTTTCGCGGTAGCCCCTCTGACCACACTAACTTTGCACAAACTTGGCAGTATGCTATGCATTAAGCATTAACAATCATAATCATTAATTATTTGTTATACTGATATTCAATTTCCATTCCTAAATACGATTCCCGTTAACTTCAATATTTCCAAGAAAGAAATAAAAACAGAGAATGGCATATTTTAATCACAGCGCAATATTTAATCCTAGGACAGTCTTAAGGACGCCTTACGTCACACCATGCCGTGTCAGACATACATACATATGGGGTTTAAATTATTTATTCATGCCAATTAGCAGATTGAATTTTGGACACAAATTTTACCGTGACACCTCATGAAAAACATGCTCTAGACGTTATAAATATATGTTCATACATGTTTTGTGATCGCCACGAATATTATTTTACTGTTTTTTTTATCTTTCTGCCCGATTCGAACTTCAAGATACGTCAATTAATAGATTTAGAAACGATATGGATTAGATGTGTCAGTGTAAAAAGTGATGTTTTTGTTTGAAGAAACGTTACATTTGACACTGACATATCTAATCCATATCGTTTCTAGATCGATTAACTGACGTATCTTAAAGTTCGAATCGGGCCGTTTATCTTTTTATCAATTGTTGCCCGCCGCTTTTAAGACATGAAACCTGTCTTTTCAATACATTTCGTGCCAAAAATGGTTTCTTTCTGTGAGGTAATTTCCATGCTTCTGCGAAGTTCTTTGATGTGTTCGTACAAACTAAAATTTAACTGGATGATTAAATGATAGTTACCTTGTTGATTCATTAATTATTAGTATTCTCCCTTTTTAATATTGTACCCAAATCGGTAAATGGGACATTTACAGGTTTGCCTTGATATTATGTATGTATGTCTGTCATGGGTAATTACCTATAAGTATTAAAATATTTAACATAATCGACTCAAGCTGTGCACGGTGTCACATCGGATACGAAGGGAGTCTGGAGCAGAACTAGGTCACTACGGAGATGAGTTCATATTGATTTCTACTGGCAGATTTATGCTGACGAAGTGCCATAATGGCGTGCTAGTGAGGTCCCTGACATACCTATTGTTTTAAATGACAATTCTATTGTAATGAACATAATGACTTTATTGAAATGTAGGTAAATTTTTACACACCCCGCCTGGGATTAAGCGATTACACGGGACTAAATGAAGGTACTAAAACGATTTCCAGCTTGCTGGGAATTAATTCTTCGAAAAAAATTAATTTGATTGGCGTAATACAAGCGGAATACCAACAGCATAGCAATACTCTTATTACTGAACATGAAATGCGTGGCGATGGCGTAGTTTTTGCATTTAAGAGCCAACGGGAGTGGTCATTTCTCCATACAAACGTACTCCTCGTTTGCCTCCGTGGTTTATTTGAAGCTAGAGCAATGATTTTTTCAACACAGATTAATATTGTCAATATATGTGTCGGACCGTTTTGCATTTTTTGATAATTTTGTTTTTTAAGGCGCTAGAGCCCTTCAAAAATGGTCAAAATGGCCTAATTGACTATGCTGCAATGAGAGGCGTGGCATTCAAAACTGATATCAATTAGCCAAAAAAGCAAAACGGTCCGACACAGATAATTTCATAGTAATTTAGATTTCCAAATTTGGTTACGATTGGTTAAGTTTTGGAGGAGGAAACAGAGGAGTACGAAACCTCGATTTTTGAGATTTTTACGCAGGATTTTTCGCCTTGTCCTTATCGCACTACTTTTAGGTGCCGCTTCCGTTAGCGAGACGGGTATATTTACCTAAAATATATAAAACTCAGCTCCTGTTTCGTCTTAACCCTTATCTTGGCATTGTAACACCCGTGATACATGGAACTTTAAAAAATCTAGCAGGTCCACTTTATTACCTAACAAAATAATTCTGCCATTATTATGTCAAGCTACCCTCCTTTATTATAGAAAAAAATAATGGACAAAAGTGTCATTGTAAATTAATTAGTAATAATCAATATGGCGCCACAGAAACAACAGAGTTCGGCTCGCACTGGAAGTTTTGCATTTATTTCTTAGATTAGTATATATTTTTCCATTTTGATGCATTTACTATCTGTTAGTGCATACATATTTACAATGCGTATGAATTTAAAAACATTTAATACATAGAACCTTACATGAAACTGTTTTGTATTATATTTGACACATTGCCAAGAACTGAGAAATGTACATATCGAAGGGATTGTATTACGTTTAATACATTGCCAAGTTGTCGTCAAAATAGTTTTACATGTTTTTTAAGTTTTTTTCTATTTGTGGGGTTACAAAACATGTTTCAAGTATTTAATATTAGTTGTCTTATTATGTAGTTATTCAAATTTGATTTTTTTAAGTGCTAGATGTTATTCTACTTTATATTCGTACGCTGTAGCATTATTGCTACGCCGTAGCCCGTAGCACGGAAGAATATGAGTATGGCAAAAAAATGCCCCCAAACTAAAAAAAAAATATTTTTTTTTACTTTTAAATTATTTGTTTAGTTTTCATATTTTACTCAACTTATTGCTGACGACTTTTTTGAAACTTTACGGTATCAAATTTTCCGCCCATGTGATCAGGTATTCATAGATATATTTAATTTTTACAGGTGTAATAGTCATCTGATGCTTTAGATTGCGTTTAATTAGCAATAAATGATAATTTCTGTTGCATTCAATGATTTATTTTTATTAAAATCCACATTATTCTTCTAAAAAGTAGGTAACTATTTTGTCGAGAGATTGGCATTGTATCAAATATGATACATATGATTTTCCGAAACTGGAAAATCCTGGATTTTTTAATAGTCTAGTATGCTCAATAGGTGACGAAAAAGTAGAAAAATGTTTACATTTAAGATATTTTGAGCCTTGCCAAGATAAGGGTTAATGGTACGGTCGACTTCACCATCTTTACAAGCTAACACTGACAATAAGGTCGTTTAAATACACTAAACAGGGTAATTTTTGGACCATTAGCCATATTGTGCGAGGTGATTAGGTAGGTCATACTGTACAACTTTTTCTATGGGACCAACCCCGAAATCCTAAAAAAAGATTTGGCCTTCCCATAGAAAACGTCGACATCCATTCGACCAAAAATTTGTGATTTCGTAGTTGGTTCCATAAAAAAAGTTGTTCAGTATGGCATACCTAATCACCTCACACAATATGGCTAACGGTCCAAAAATGACCCTGTATATTCTTGAATCATGGACTTGTAAAGATCCCATACAACCATTTCCAGTCGCCGTTACGACGCGGTGTTGACACATCTTGTGTCGACACCGTCTGTTTCGGTCACAATTCCAGTCGCAGAGTCGTCGCCGTGTCGACACAGTTACCAGAAATGGGGAAGGGTCGACACATGACACAAAGTGACATAAAGTGTGGTCGCCGTGTGCACACATTGTTTCGGGTTTGCGACTACTTTATGCCAAAATCATTCGTTCATTCGTTCATTTTGTTCCTGTCAAATGGAAACTGTCAGATGGAAAAATACTTAAATAAAAATAAGTGACATTAATACGCCATCTCTAAAACGGATTACAAGACGTAATTATATATTGTTTGCATTTATATTACAATATGACTTAAATTATTATGGGGAATTAAACTGCTCGAGTGATTTGATAAACTAAGTGTAATATAATCAACGCGCCACCACATTGTTTTAGTTTAGCCGGAAATGAAATTGTTTACTTCTCAGTGCCTGTGTTCATAACTATATTATTTGAAGCATTTTTAGTACTTCGATGCGTATACTATACTTAAATAACAGAAATAACGCTTTACATACTACGAAACTTGTTAATTATGATGTATAAATATGGTTTAAGGCTGAGAAATATTGCAGTCACAAAGTAGTTGCAATGTTTCGACTTTGTGTCGACTCTGTGTTGACACATGACACGCGCTGTCAAAAGTAATAACAAAGTTACTGGTATGTTACTGGATTTGCAAAATGGCTCCTTGTGTTGATTTGTTTTCAGATATTCTCAAAGTGTAAAAATGCCGTGGTCAGAGATGGGCATTAATCGATTAACTGTTTATTCGACTAATTAATGGAATAAAAAAAGTTAATTCTCAAATTTTAATCGCGATTAGTTTAGTCGACCTAACATAGATTGAAATTGAATTAATCTGAATATTAATCGAATAAATTATCGATTAAATCTCGATTGAAAGTTGACAGGGGGCCATTTTTGTACGTAAAAATAATAGAAATGTCTTGCATGCAGATGGTAGCAAAACACTTTGTCATAAAAGTCGAGATGGGTGTCGATATATAGGTTTTAGGGAGTGCCGATTTCGAAAATAATGACCATTTTGGAATCCGAAATGGCGGCCATGCACTGTGTCATAAAAGTCGTCATGGATGTCGTTTTATACGTTTTAGGGGGCCCCAATTTTGAAAATGATGACCATTTTGGAATCCAAAATGGCGGCCATGCACTATGCCATAAAAGTCGTCATGGGTGTCGTTTTATAGGTTTTAGGGGGCGCAGATTTCGATAATGATAACCATTTTGGATTCCAAGATGGCGGCCATGCACTATGTCATAAAAGTCGTCATGGATGTCGTTTTATAGGTTTTAGGGGGCCCCGATTTAGAAAATGATGACCATTTTGAAATCCAAAATGGCGGCCATGCACTATGTCATAAAAGTCGTCATGGGTGTCGTTTTATAGGTTTTGGGGGGCGCAGATTTAGAAAATGATGACCATTTTGAAATCCAAAATGGCGGCCATGCACTATGTCATAAAAGTCGTCATGGGTGTCGTTTTATAGGTTTTGGGGGGCGCAGATTTAGAAAATGATAACCATTTTGGATTCCAAAATGGCGGCCATGCACTATGTCATAAAAGTCGTCATGGGTGTCGTTTTATAGGTTTTAGGGGGCGCAGATTTCGAAAATGATGACCATTTTGGATTCCAAGATGGCGGCCATGCACTATGTCATAAAAGTCGTCATGTATGTCGTTTTATAGGTTTTAGGGGGCCCCGCTTTCGAAAATGATGACCATTTTGGAATCCAAAATGGCGGCCATGCACTATGTCATAAAAGTCGTCATGGGTGTCGTTTTATAGGTTTTGGGGGGCGCAGATTTCGAAAATGATAACATTTTCAATTTAAAAATGGCGGCAATGCACTATGTCATAAAAGTCGTCATGGATATCGTTTTATAGGTTTTAGGGGGCGCAGATTTCGAAAATGATGACTATTTTGGATTCCAAGACGGCGGCCATGCACTATGTCATAAAAGTCGTCATGGATGTCGTTTTATAGGTTTTAGGGGGCGCAGATTTCGAAAATGATGACTATTTTGGATTCCACTTTTATGACAAAATACGTAGCCGCCATCTTGGATTATAAAATGATCATCGTTTTCGAATTCTGCACTCCCTAAAACCTATAAATCGACATCCGTGACGACGCAAGTTATCTTTATTTTCAGATCTAACAAATTGCTACAGAATACAAAGGACAAAAAAGAAGCGAGGAGGTAATGAAACAAGCAAAAATACAGATGATTCCTCGACGCAATTGGGTGATTCTTAAATTGTGTCCAGATTTTTATTTGTCATAAAAGTTTATATTTTTCACATATTACTCTCACAAGTTCCGCGACATTTCGACCTTGTAATTTTTTAAGTAAATGTTTTTGTTTATCTATGAGGATCTCACTAGAATAGTATAATCAAGGTATGTTTATATTTGATGAATGAAATAGTAACGCAAAAAAAATATATATTTGTGTCTTATATTCCTGCCGAAGACTTTTATTTTACCTTTTCCTTCTACACAAGTTTGGCCAAGTAATAAGAATTTAGGGCTCTCAATTTTATTTTGACTTCTACAACAGTAAAGCTACGAGGCCATGTTTTGGTATCGTTTTCGTATAAATTCGCAGTACCAAATTTAGTTAAGGTATCACATTGACACCATTCCGAAGTAAAAACATATAAACTTATTAAAATACTTTCTTTTAAACTCCTCTTCACGCTTAAACTGCTGAACAGTTTTAATTTAAATTTGGTACACATATATTTTGAGTCCCGAGACAGGATATAATAAGTTATCTCAAAAATCATCCTTTAAAGGTGTGAAATGAGGTGTAGGGGGAAATCAGAATTGACTTCTTGAAGTTAATACTGTTTAAGTTTAGGTTTGAAGTCATGTTTTTTCATCATTTTTAACTAAATCAAAGATGTAGACCATCCCAAATTTCATATAAATCGGTTCAGCGGTTATTGATTTCCCGTACAAATTTCCACGCCACTTTTCACACCTTCAAAAGATGATTTTGGTTATAAGATCTATCCTATGTCCTGTTCCGGGACGCAAACTATTTCTATACCAAATTTCAACGAAATCGGTTCAGCGGTTAAGCGTCAAGAAGAGTTTCAAAAAAACCGGCCAAGCGCGAGTCGGACTCGCGTATTAAGGGTTCCGTACATTAAGTCCGACTCGCGCTTGACTGCACATTTCTAATAGGTTTTCCTGTCATCTATAGGTAAAGAACTATTTTGTGTATTCAGACGGACATACATACAGACGCACGAGTGATCCTATAAGGGTTCCGTTTTTTCCTTTTGAGGTACGGAACCCTAAAAAGATTTATTTTTATTTTGTGGAATGGTGTCAATGTGATATCTTAAATGGATTCAGCACCCCAGATTTATACGAAAACGATACCAAACACGGCCTAGCACCTTCACTGATATAGATATATCAAGATAAAATTTAGAGCCCTAAATAAACTTTCAAGAGCGGATATCTCAAAAACTATTCAACATATCGAAAAAATTGACTGAATAAACTTGTAACAAATTAAATTAACTTTCATTTTGTATAAGTGGCCATGTCGCTGAGATGCATAGTTTCCGAGATATAATCGAAAAACGGGAAAATGGGACCTTCAAAGCCCCCTCTCTCCCCCCCGCTCAAGGGCTACGGCCGGGGACTTTTGATATGTTCACCTCCTAACTTGTCAAACCGAGTTACGGAGTCAAAAATTGTGTTCCGAGCATTTCCCTCTACAACTTTTGGAGCATTCGTTGCCTGACCTTATTGCATTTCTTTAAAAACTTTTCTGTAAAAGGTTGACGGGTGTTGGGTGTTTATATGGTTTCGGTCGATTATTATCATTTGCATTGCCCATGATGACTTACTAGAATTACGAGCACACGAGACACTAATAGTAGTTTGACAAACCTTGGTTTTCAAGAGGTATTTTATATTGACATTTGCTGTCACAAATTTGCTGTCAGATTTAGTCGCAAACCGCACGCAAAGTGCACACAAATGTGTCGACACCTTGTTACGGAAAAGTGTAGACACGGCGACGACACTTTGTTTCGAAACAATTCTAGACACATTGTGTGGACTCTGTTACGACACATCTGACATTTAGTTACCACTTTGTGATTCTGCGACTGGAATGGTTATATGGGATGTTTGTTGAACTATACCGGTGTAGAGTTGTGAATCGCACCGCTAAAACGTTCAATAGAGTCAACATCTCTCTTACAAAAACACTCCTCTGGATATTACCTATGGATATGTCCTCGGTTCTACCCTGAACATAAATTGTTCCAATTATCCAGAAATTTCCAAAGGGCTTTGGAATTTAAAGACAAACAAAAGTTCCAAGTGCTTTTATTCTGCTTCGTTGTTTTATGTGTACAGCTGAAAATTAAATTACTTCCACAGCGTTTTTTTTTTCAACTTTAATTCACTGTGCACTGCTTCCTTTTTTCTTCTTAAGCTACCTTTTCAGTTTAATGATAATTGATAAGATTTATTTTGCTCACTATTAGATGCACTACTTCTAACATAGCCTTTATTGTTTCTTAGCGCTTATAAACTGACCCACCCATTGCCCGACCGGATACGAACCGACGTCTTCGACTTTCGAGGCTAACGCCAAAACCTTTAATGCCACCCGCTCAATCCACACCCGTTTTTGAAAGGCTACATATATAAGGAATATTTTTCTATCATCTTCCTCGCGTTATCCCAGCATTTTGCCACGGCTCATGGGAGTCCGCTTGACAACTAATCCCAGGAATTGGCTTAGGCACTAGTTTTTACGAAAGCGACTGCCATCTGACCTTCCAACCCGGAGGGTAAACTAGGCCTTATTGGGATTAGTCTGGTTTCCTCACGATGTCTTCTTTCACCGAAAAGCGACTAGTAAATATCAAATGATATTTCGTACGTAAGTTCCGAAAAACTCATTGACACGAGCGGGGTTCGAACCCGCAACCTCCAAATTGAAAATCGCACGCTCTTACCGCTAGGCCACCAGCGCTTCCACCGCACCGCTTCAGGAATGTTTTTCTATATATTCATGATATGATCTATAACTAGTTATTCGTAAAAAAGACAGTATAAACATACTCCGTTTGACTCGCCGTCACCTCCTTAAGATATTCTGTGTATTCAAATAAAGGATGACCCCATTTCAAAATCGTGGGTCGTGTCATTTTGTCCACGGAGCAAATACAACCTAAATCAATGCACAGAGAAATAATCTGGGGATCACCCTGTTTGCTTAGTTCGACTTTTCTTGTCACGACGGGGGGTTATTCCGGAAGTTTAAGCAAATATTTCATCTGTAAATATTGTTTGTACCGATCGTATTTTTGAGATGATTGACTTATATATCGGGTGAGCCCTGTAACAGGATCAATAAATTAAACTGTAGGCTATACTCCTCAATGTGACCAAAATTTTGTGTAGCGACTTTAATTTGTGTTTTGGTTTTTACACTTTAAAGTAGCAAATTTTTTTATGTGACAAGCAACGTCAATCACTATGATGAATTGATGATAGAGTCTGTTCGGAAAGATAAAAATCGTGGAATGTATTGGGCCCCATACATTACACGACTCTTTTCTTTCCGCACACTCTAGCGTAAATTAAAGACAATAATTAATTTGTTTGAAAAATATCCAGTCTACAGACCTCATAATTTTTGAAAGTTGCTAAACAAAAGTTTTATCGTTTGAGATTTCATGTCGTTTGCTATAAACGATGTAGTCGATGCTCCTGACGAAGATACTCAAAACGGATCGAAACATTTCGAGCTATCCGAGTAAAAATTACGTGAGTTACCCGTTTAGAAGTTCGGTTTCTTTTTGTTTAAATACTTATGATGACGACCGGTCTGGCCTAGTGGGTAGTGACCCTGCCTGTGAAGCCGACGGTCTCGGGTTCGAATCCCAGTAATTCATCACACAAATAATTGTTCCTGAGTCATGGGCGTTCTCCATGTACTTAAGTATGTATTTATCTATATAAGTATGTATATCATCGCCTAGCACCCATAGTACATGCTATGCTTAGTTTGGGACTAGGTTGATCTGTGTAAGATATCCCCTAAAATGTATTTATGTCTTCGCGGCTCTTATTATACATAATATTTCTTATTATTGCGCACGCTTTGATAGTAAGCTCCATTCAAATCTTACTCATATTTCGCCATTTACAGACCATGGAAAGGGTCCGAAGAGGTCGCGTCAGCGAAATATAATGAGGAATATATTGATTCAGACCCATGTTTATTTCATAGGAACAAAGATAATTTGATATAGAGGCGGATTGTTAAAGTAATTTTTGTAGCCACAGTAAATTTACTGCCATCTTTCGCCCGCCTGCCAAAACTTTTAGAACGCTATTTGACTTTGATCCTTGTTCTTTCACTGATATGTGTTAAATTTGTTAAATATCTAAAAGTGTCGCCATCTACTCGAGTATAGACCAAAGGTATGGCGCCATCGCTCGAAAAGATGGCACCATACCTATGGCCTATGCTCGTTTCGATTCGTTTCGCTAAATTTACCGTGGCTACAAAAATTACTTTGACAATCCGCCTCTATAGGTACTAGATTATCTTTGATAGGAGGTCGTATATGTGCCTATATGGACATTCATAATATCCTTACTAGACATGATCAAAAAAAAAAAAAAAAAATCAAAAATATACTTTATTCATGTAGGCCTAGCAACAAGCTCTTATGAATCGTAATTAATCTTAATCTAATTATCAGAGCAATTTATTGATGTTAATATTATTCCATAATAAAATTGGATTATTATACATATCAAATTTAACACTAAGAATTTCACAAAAGGATCGTCAAACATTAAAAACATTGTATAAAAAAATACTAGTCTAGAATTTCTAGAATAAAATCTAACTGTCAAAAAAAAAAAAAAAAAAAAAGCATGGATAGGAAAATTAAGTTTAAGAATCCATGGGCAGTGGACTGTTATGTATTAGTAACCCTTTATAAGGTATAAAGGTGTCAGACATCATGCAAAATTTAACCTTAAAATAAAGTTCAAAATCAGATGGGAAATATATTCCCTATGCCTAATAAAAGCTTACGAGTATGGAGAAACTAGTTTAAATATACAAATATTTTTTCTCAAAGCTCGCTTAAAACTTACTATAAATGGGTTTTATCTATGTATGGAGTAAACAGTAATATGTTACTCTTCCAAGGCCGTAAAAATATGTGACACACTCTTATGGCTCTACAAATAAAGTGTCAGATACTAGTAGACTAGATATTGTTTGGCCCTCGTTATGTAACATATTAATGTAGGTGACTGTACCTAGTTATGATCTGTTTTTGAAATATTGTAATAATTCGTGTGGTTTTATTTAGTAACTATGTACACATCATTATTATCATTAGTATCATTTGCACTATGAAGTGTCCGTCTTGCTTCTTAAAACCCAAAAACCGCTTTGTTAACCTTATACCACATTATTGGGCTGACCAGCTAAATAACCCGACCCCGTATGTCACAGTCACGGGATAAAAGCCTCGTTTGGACCCCGCATAATTCCCTGTATTCTTTGTGGGCAAATTTACCGCCCGCTATTTGCAAGTCTGATCAGTCCGAATGGTGTGTACTGAAAACTATATGACCTCTTATGGACCTTAAGGCTTTGAAATAAGGTTTAAGACTTGTCAGTGAACAGTGTACTTACAATAGTGATGTACCATCGTGTTGCGGACTTTAATCTGGCATTGTTAACTCTGGACTCCATTAAATGCTGTTTGAGCCGATGTCTGCTTTTGTTTTGTAGGCTTCAATCATGTTGAAATATATCACAATTAATAATATATTATTAAAGCACAGCCGTATTTACGAACATATATCGATATATTGTAAATATGTACTTCTAGGGTATACGTCTTCTGAGTGTAATACGAAAGTTTAAAATAGACAAATTGATAGCTTTGTGTGACTTGAAAACTACGAGTAGAACACATCTAATGGATTGTAGTTTATAATTTCAGTTGTCTCTTTAAACACTGTAATCTGAACGATTATAACAATGCATACAAAATAACTAAGAATTATAATAGTATCTATGTGATTATTTTATTTTTCAAAACGAATGATGTGCCGCCAATTGCCTCTTCTTTTACGATAATTATATGGCTTTCATATCAGAACTTTCTGGATACGTTTCGAAACTGAACGACACTACACAATGTTTCAATTTTGATACATTAAAATGCATATTAGGTACAGCCAATAAAATCCATACTCAAGTCATAACTGCACAATCATTACAATCAACGCAAAAAGTGTTTTTTTTTAATTTAGTAGATGCATGGAAAGCAATGTTCAGTTTCCAATCCTGCAAGTAGGTACATCAAATATACAGCATGCCAAGTCACAGAATAAGTACCTAGCTTAGAATTCCTCTTTTACCTGAATATAATTGTAATACATTATAGGTAAAGGATTTTTGACTTAAAAAAATCTTTATAAATAATTATCTAAACAGTAGCACATCCACATCTAAAGTAACGTTCTTAACGTTCCATCCCTAATTTCTAGCGCAAATTGGGGGCCATTCTGATTCGTTACTCTTTACGTCCGTCTGACCACCTCACTAGATAACTCTAATGGACGGCCCCGGGTTCGATGTTCGGCGGAAAACTTTTGGTCAAAGAATTTTTGCTGTGTGTGAAACGAAAAAGTTGTTTTTTTTTTAAATTACATTTACAACATAAGAGCCAAGAATTGTCGTAAGGATTATAGTAACTAAAGCTTTGTAAGTGTTTATTATTTACTAGCTTTTTCCCGCGACTTTGTCTGCGTGGAATTAGTACCAGCAGCTAGAGTAAGTACAGCGCCTGGATGAAATCTAATAGCAATTCGAGTATAATATGCTTCATTTTTTACACCAATTAACAGGCACTTCATTAATTTTCTCATTTCCACCCCCCTTTTCACCCTCTTTAGGGATGACTTCTGACATAAAAACTATCCTATGTCCTTTCCCGGGATTTAAACTATCTCTATGCCAAATTTAAATTAAATCCGTAATGCGGTTTAAGCGTGAAGAGGTAACAGACAGACAGACACACTTTCGCATTTATAATATTAGTATGGATTATAGAGACATTGTTAACGTAATCATGTCTAAATTTATATTTGCTAGCTTGTAGCAATAATGTTGGCATGTGTGTAACATTTTTGTTCAAGACAAAATTAAAGTAAAGTTTAAACGGTGTGTTTTGAAGTAGGTCAGTTATTTAAGAAATAGTGAGATAGTACTTTAAATAATAATAAAATAGTGGGGTCTAGTCAAAAGTACATAAAAGAGGGCAAATTACTATTAATTACAGAACACTTTTTTTTACCTAATTAATTCATGCTCATATTTCTTAATAATAGGCCCTAAAGCCTTTGAATATATCTTACGAGCCAGTTGTCATGCCGTGCCCTCGCAGGCAATAGTTTGCCACGAAAGCACCCGTTTGTCTACGGTTCTTATCACCAGGAGACGTGACTGTGAGCATACACTTAACAAACTTACACACCACACATCACCAACCCTAATACTCGTATAAATAACTACCTAAATCCTGTAAACTACCTGCAAAAGCCGTGGTTTCGGCACCATTTTGCTTAGACGAGTGATAACGCTAGTACATGTATGGGGGGAAGGTTGGTTGTCGTTTGTTTGACTGCGTTTGTGTTTGGTAAGCAGAAGTGGGCAACAGTCGGGTGACAGATGACGGCGCTGCGAAGCTCTTTCTTGCCTTGTTTTCTAGACCCTTAACTTGATTTAGCTGGTGCAGATAATAATGGACGGTTCAGTTTGATAAACTTATTCTTCTTACAATCTAAAATGTTATTCATTATGTACCTATTTCGGTACTATTGTTTTCGAGAACCAATAATTTAAAAAATGGCATAAGTACCTACATATTACTTTAAGTAGTTTGCACTAAACTTCACATGAATAAATATGAAAAAAACAACGAAAAGTAAATATTTAATGCTAAAAAGTAAAAAGTAAAACTTTATGATCCCGAAATAAGAGAATTTCCCAGAAATATAATCCAAAAATACAGCATTTTAAATGTCAGAGTCTAGGCTTAAGTATGTATTAATGTATGTAAACACTTTATTGTACATAAGACAGATGTAAATTACAATAAGAACAAAAGTATACGTAATGTAGAAAGGCGAACTTAGCCCTCTAAGGGATCTCCTCCAGTAAACCTTTGGTAATTCAGAGAAAGATAAATACGAACACTATGTACCTACGGAAAGTAAATTATGGTGGTCCAATTATTACAAACATAAATAAAGTTAATTAAGAATAGAATTGCCATAACGTCCGGTCTGGCCTAGTGGGTAGTGACCCTGCCTGCGAAGACGATGGTCCTGGGTTCGAATCCCTGTAAGGGCATTTATTTGTGTGATGAACACTAATATTTGTTGCTAAGTCATGGGTGTTTTCTATGTATATAAGTATGTATTTATCTATATAAGTATGTACATAGTCGCCTAGCACCCATAGTTAGTACAAGCTTTGCTTAGTTTGGGGCTGGGTTGATCTGTGTAAGATGTCCCCAATATTTAATTATTAATTTTTTATTTTATTTTATAATCTTTGATGTTGTTATGAAACGGAACTTCTGCGCTAAATAGTCTGTATTCGCTAAATAGAGGCTGTGAGACCACTGGAGCAAGATTTGCACAAACAAATAGTTTGTGTAGCGACATTAACGATCTAAGAACAGATAACGCCATGTTGGAATCAGGAGGGCAATTCGTACTTACACTTTGACATCGAAATGATATCTAATTTATTAGCTGATAGGATTGATTGTCCTTTTGTTGCAGTTTGCACATCACTAACAATGCTCAAGTAGTCGAGGGATGTGCTCACTGTTGCAATGGAGTATTTAATTATACTGTTTAGACGACAACGGTTTCACTCACTTGAATTTTTAGTCGCTATTGGCGACATGTGCACAAAGTGCAGCCGCCGCGAGCACTCGAGACTGAGGAAGGACCCCCGAAGGGCCCGAAACATGTCGCCAATAGCGACTAAAAATTCAAGTGAGTGAAACCGTTGTCGTCTAAACAGTTTAAAATATGTCTCACGAAAGTTTAATTTCGATTATTTATTTATGTGCAAATTCCTTTGATATAAGAATAATAACGTAGATAGTAAGTTAATGAGCTGTTATGTTACTAACTATGTATTAATGATTATTGAATTGAATTGAATTTTTGGATTTCGCTCCTACATGTATTGGATCAAGCGAGACGCACAGGCGAATGGGAACAAAATTACATCATTTAGATATTATGTCCAAATAAGAGTTTGAATTGGCCTCCTTATGCTCATTGTGCATAAAGACACTTTTCTGTTGGAAACCCACAAATATGTATGGCCATTTCCCCTTTTGCCTTATTTGATTAAGATATTAAGTTACGTTAAATTTACTTACCGTTAACTTAAAATATCGCTTATTCTCTTACCATTAGTAGAAATTTGATAGCGAGGCAATGTTTGACATGATAGGTAAAGTTGAGCAAGTTTATGGCATGTTTGTGTCAACCGCTTTAAAAAATGTGACGGAGACCTTAAACGATAACGCAGATGGGGGTTTCCATAAAAAAAGGTAACATTTACTTTTTTTCGAAAAACTATCAACTTTTAGGTTATTTAGACTCAGAACTCAGAATCACGAGAGAATCAATAGGACAAAGATATAGGAGGAGGATGATGGGAGGATAGGATGTATTAAGGTTCAGTATCATTATTGTAACATCTCATGTACCATATGTTCTTGTGAATAAATCACAATTCAAAGAAAAAAAGTGTCCCCAGTTTTTCATACATAATTATTTTGGGTGTCAGCTTTGTAACGGTCCAAACAAAATTTATGTGCAAATGCGTTACAAAACTGTAATTCTTTTGGGACAAAATTTTTTTCTTTTTAAATTGATACTCCTCGTGACACTTTTAAGTGAAAATGTCCAGATATTGAAAGGGCTCTGTCCGTACTTTGCAATGTCGCTGGCCCAATATTACAGGGTTCTATGTTACATTTTCAAGATAATTGAAATTCGACTTAATATCACTATATTTCCAAAGCTTTTATACCTGCCAGCTATGGACTAGGTACAGGAGGCGGGCGTACAGGCAACTGTACGTTTGTTCGTACGTACTTTGTTCGTTCGCCGTTGTACCTACGTACGTTTGTTCCCTGATGCCAATCAGGGAACATTATAATGATACATACCGTACCCTGATGCGAGAATCTAGATACTGTAGTGTAGTGCATCAGACATGTTTGCGATGGCCAGATTACCTGACTTCTTCGGTAATCCTCAGAGCCAGAGTAGAGAGAGCAGAGAAATTCTGAGGACGATAAGTGAGAACCCAAATAGCCATGTTTGTAGGCATTGGCTATCTGTTCATCAGAGCGTGAACCGGAAATAATAATATTGTATTTAATAATCAATATTCAATTTTTATTAAAGTTAAGCTAGTTTATTGTTAGTTTTTAAGACGTGCATGGGTTTTTTAATGCCTGCAAATAAATATATTTTATTATTATTTTTAAAAACATTTTATCCGACTCATAGTAAAATGTCCACCGTCAAACTTCATTCCATCTATCAGATACAGTAAATCAAATTTGTCGTCAAATTTATATGTGAATACGATCCGTTTATAGCTTCCAAGAAATGGACATTGTAAGCGAATTTAATATATTATATTACTTTCCAAGAATGTATCTTGAAAATGTCATTTCCAGGAGCTACATTCAGTTGTAAAAATATGTTAGATACCAAGAAAAATCTGCAGCTGATTTGATAGCCCTCGCAGTGCAAGTATTATTTTAAACGTCAAACATTTGTTTGAAGAAATTGACGTTTAACACTTGCACTGTGTGTCCCCGAAACACGTCGCGCGAGTGACTAAAAATACACGAATTTAAACCGAATAATTATAGCTTAGTACGAGTATAACATACTCGCCTAAAATCTTCATCAATCCATAAACTACGTACAGTCAGCAGCAGAAGTTGCTAAGCGGGCCAGGTTCAAAATGATCTTGACGCGACTTTAGTGTTAAGAGAATAAGAGCGTGTCAAGGTAATTTTGAACACCTCACCCGCTTAGCAACTTTTGCTGCTGACTGTACTAATAAGTTACATTTACGAGCTACGGCATTCCCATAAATCTCTTAAATGACGTTACAACTTGTCACCCACTTTAGGTTCCAACTTAATAACAAAAAGTAATGTGACCAAACGGCCGAGGGCGGACAGGACTGATTGTAAACAGTCATCCATTATATCGTTCCAATAGTGCGCACTGGCCGGACACTAAAAAGTTATAACGAAAATGATACCGATTGATGGTGCTCAAGTTGTGAAATAAAGCGGTCAGCTGATTATTTTACAGGGTTTTCAGTATCCGTTGGCCTATTTGCTAAAATTTATAATAAATGATCGGTACCGGTTTAAAATGAACCGGTTCATATCGATAGGGCTTCAAACTATTGTCGATAAAACAAACATTTTGAGAACTTTATCTTGACCTTGATTAACCGGTTTATAAATCGTTTTTTAACCCGGTTCTTAAGGAGCTTTATATTTAATAAACTCGTCGAAACTGGTTTGAAAATAACGCTTTTTGCTACAAAATCGAAATTTCAAATCGTGTATTTTCAATCTTGTACCATCACGCTCCGCGATTGTTGCGCCACCCTAAAGGTGCTAGCTTAATTAGGTTTAGCTATAGAATTTCCAATTTACCAAGAAACTTAAATTGCATAACAATTCCGTGTGGTGCTGGTGACTGTATATCTGTATATGTAAATATAGTACCGAAAAAGTTCCTCATAAAGTATCCAAGCTCATATTACAATAGGTATTTACGGGTCAATCGCGGACGGTCTAGAACGCAGAATGACTACAGTAATATTTTGTCTATATCGCTATTAGTCTACACCGAAAACGGTCTAGAACACAAAATGCCCACATTTTATATCACCACATTTTACATAGGTAGGTTAGGTTCGTTAGGTATCTTCAAATGGCCGAAGGCCTAACAGCACAGAATAGTCGTCGACATCGCTATAAAGTTAAGATAAAACGGAAAAAATAATGTGAACATTTTGCGTTCTAAACCGTTTGCGATGTAGACTAATTCGATATAGACGAATTATTACACTAGTAATTTTGCATTCTAGACCATCCGCGAATAACCCGAATTTACCGTCAATCATAATATATGTAATTGGTAACGTACCAACACAATTATCCGGATTCTTTTAACTCAAACGTTCCTCGCAATAAAGCATTCATCGCCGAACATTGTTTGATCACTGCCCGTCGCTATTGTATTGCGCCAAATACAAAAGCGGGAAAAACAAATGCGAAAAACAAAGGTTTCGGCATCAATTATTACTATTTCAGCCTCGCCACTTGTGAACTACAGTTAAACGAAAAAATAAAAGGGATTTATTTCGTTCACTTTCCGATAAACATGACGAAAACAGGGTTATACAGGGTCACTTGTGTTTGGGGCGTATTTGGGTTATATAAATAAAATAAATAATATAACACAGTCCCGCGCCGCGTCTGTCTGTTTTGTTTGTATGTTCACGATAAACTCAAAAACTACTGAACGGATTTTCATGCGGTTTGCACTTATCAATAAAGTGATTCTTGAGAAAGGTTTAGGTGTATAATTTGTTAGCCGTGCGAAGCCGGGGCGGGTCGCTTGTCTTTCGATAGAATAGGCTAGATAGAATTTAAAAATAGATCTTTCTTTTCGAGCCCCAACTCAAAACCACCCTGCACAGTATTATAGAGTTATAAAGCCGTTGTGGGTGCGAATGGGAGTTGATTCTTTGTTTAACGTCCCATTTTCGAGATTCACGCAGACCGCTGTTTGGTGAGCTATGTGCGGGCTCTTATCTGATAAATAGGCTTGTAAAGCTTTGCAAGCTATTTAAGGGGCTTTTTAACCCGATTACTACTTCAGATACTATTTTTAAGCATCTACAGTATGACGTCTATTTTGGCTCTAACCGCAATAAGCTTTAAAACTAAAGCAATTTGTTTTTAAATAAAAATGTTGAGATAAACTTTTATTCCCAACTGTTTTGCGCTCAATATAAGTTAAAGAATTTCGTAGAACAATCATTCGCATTCGAAGTTTAAAAAAATTACTGGTCGTGGTCGCGGCTGACTGATGTCCCGATGAAAAATATATGAAAAAGTTCGGGGTCAGGGAAAAAGTGGGGGTACAAATGTGAGTTGATTTGTGTTCAAAACGCGAAAGTTTTTTTTTTAATTTATTTAGGAAACAAACAGTCACATACAAATATGTTTACGCTTGTAGTAGTAACAGGGCTAGTTCGGTTCTGCCTATAAATAGGAAGATACACAGAAGTAACAATTGGATACACAACGATGATTTTAAATATTATAATGTATAAGATTACTTCCCAATAGCTTACAACGACCGGAAGCAATTAACATTAAAATTACAACGAGTATACCTACATGAATCAATTTCATTATTATTTTATACCAACCAAACACTCAATTTCGTGAAGGCTCAATACGCTTTTAAGTTATTAATTTATTACAGAATATTTTCCATTTAATAAAGCAGAAATATCCATTACCCAATTTAAATGGGCACCCGCAATCCACTTTAGTATACCGGGTGTTGCCTGTAACACGAGTAAATAATTAAAACATAATATATTACCTACACTCCTCAAACTATAAAACTTTTGTTAAACAACTCTTAAAAATTATGAATCTCTTAGACTTCCTCTTTTTCATACAAAATAAGTATTGCCTTAAATGTACGCTGACATATTATGTGTGTTTGACGTTGCTTGTCACGCGTTAAACATAACAAAATTAGCAATATATTGCGTCTTAAAATAAACTTTAAAGTGTAATAAAAATCAAAACGTAAGTTATTTTTAAAAGTTGCTAAACAAATGTTGGTTCGTTTGAGGAGTAGGTACTAGCGGTCCGATTTGAACTTTAAGACACGTCAGTTAATAATAGGTCTTGAAATGATATGGATTAGATATTTCAGTGTCAAATGTGACGTTTCTTAAAACAATAACGTCACTTTTGACACATCTAATCCATATCGTTTCTAGAGCTATTAATTGACGTATCTTAAAGTTAGAATCGGGCAGTAGGTATTTAATTTATTGCTCCTATTACAGGAAGCACCCGGTATAAAAGCGTAGTTAAATTTTCCTTTTTGGTGCTGTGAACAGAATATCAAGTTATAATGGTTTCTTTTTGATACATTTTAATACAGTATTGTTACCGGCGGGGTTAATTTTGGTGAAGTGTTTACACAATTCGTAACAAAATACTTTAATAGTTTAATCATTAAGGTAATGATTATGTACTTATACAAGTTGTTTCTGGAGAGGTAAAATGAGGCATTAAGTTATTTGTATTACGAGGATGCAAAGCTGTTGTTTCTTCGCGGGCTAATATTGATACCCTAGCAAGAGAAATAATAAGAGCGTTGCGAGGATTTCAAGACACGGGGGCTAAACAAACTTTGCTTTTTTGACCGCACCTACGCGAGCAAAATACTTATTGTACAACATTATAAATCCAATTTAAATGAACGCTATTCAATATTTTTTATTCAAAATCATCACAAAAATAAACCTTTGAAAAATAAAGAGAGCCGCTATAAGCTGGTGTGGTAAAAAGATTCTTGCTGGACACTATCTTAATTTCTTCGTCATCATCATCAATTATACATTTGTTATGCATTGACACATTCAGCCCGATACAAACTTTAAGATACGTCAAATATTACGGCTAGATACGATATGGATTAGATCGATTTGTCAGTGTCAAAAATTACGTTATTGTTTGAAGAAACGTCACTTTTGATATTGACACATCTAATCCATATCGTATCTAGTCGTAATATTTGACGTATCTTAAAGTACGAATCCGGAGTATTATCAGTGAATATCATATTATAATTTTTTCTTTTTTTTATTAGCCTGGTTAAGTGTCCCACTGCTGGGCAAAGGCCTCCCCTCGCTTCCTCCACTCAACCCTGTCTTTTGTAGTTTCCCGCCAATCCGGATAAAATGCGTCCAAGTCGTCCCGCCATCTCCTTTTCGGTCTGCTTCCATATTATCATAATCATTATAATATATATGTGTCTATACTATACAAACTGGTGCAAGATAGTCAGTAATCAATTGTGATCGGCTGTCCTAGATGGCGCAGTCAGTTGGACGCGCCCTGTAATTAGCAAAATGCATTCTCTATCCCGAACGGTCTTTGACTACTACCAATAGAGGACTATTATAATACTAATTATAGTGCAGGTGAATCGATTATATTGGTGCACCAAGAGCAATATTCAGGTTTTAAAATCTCACTGGATCTGTTTTTGGTAATATTAAAATTGTAGTTTTTATAGTTTTAATCACGGGATATTTCCATTAAAATCACATCAAATTTGCACGTTATTGAGCAAAGATTGTGTTCAACAATTTCCAGCTTAAAAAATGCCAGTAATCCGTTTTAATACATTTAAATATATTATGGTAAATATATTTTATCCAAGAACTCAAGTTTCTGAAAATAAAACTATTAAATCGTAAAATTATTTAAATTCTAGGCGTATCTATTTACACAGTAATAACTAGTGAAACTTTTATTATAATGTCAAGTGCGAAAGTGAGTTGTTGTGTACGTAAACCAATAATTACTTAATAAAACTTTTTCAATAAACCTTTTGATGTATTTATGTAGGGATAGTAGTATTTTGTCCATTAATTCTTACGAAATTTCATATTTTTCATACCTTTGAAGTTAGTTTATCAAGATTCATAGGAGGTAGTTAAACCTTGGCCAATATGTTTTTCGAAATTTAGTATTTAAGACTATATTCCAAGGGCAAATCCCCTAGCGTGGTACGGGCATATGATGCGGAGGGATGGAAGTCATGTGACGAGAAAGGTATTACAAATGAATGTGGAGGGAAGTACGAGGAAAGGAAAACCGAGGAAAAGTTGGATGGACTGTGTGAGAGATGATATGAAACGAACGCAAGTGAATAATGAGATGACGGGCGACAGAGAGGTGTGGAAGAGAAAGACATGCTGCGCTGACCCCAAGTGAATGGGACAAGGGCAAGAGAATGATGATTCCATATGCCTGAGCCCTCCACCCTTTCAAAAATATTATCCAAAAATTGCACTCTAAAGCCATTTAAAGCGCCAGCCATTATTTCACTGGTATTGCTACCTCATCAGTCGCATTTTGTTCATGCGTCAAATTAAAATTTGGTAATATTTATTGTGCCTCGCGGTGCGTAAACTCGCATTTTGTGACTGTGTATTGGACCGAATGAGTGTTTGCCGTAATTATCATCTATTATTTGGAAATTATTGCGGTTAAGGTTTCAATTTGAGATAAGATCTTTTAATCATCGTAAATTGAGTGGTTTTTGTTGTTGCAAAGGAGATTTTATTATAGAATATGTTTAGGCTTCACATCACATATATTAGGTATTTCAATTAATATACGAATAAATAAGTAAAGGAGATTTTTTCTATCCAATAGAATATATTATTTTATGAAACAAAATATATTTCTTGATTTAATATTTATTTATTTCTCTTTAAATTTTTCTTTTCATAAAACAGAAGAACTAGAAACGTACTCAGTAACGTACCCCGTAACGTACCCAGGACCAGTAATTTGAATTCACAGCAGGAGAAAAAACATATTGAAAATTATTGAGTAAGTAAGAATGTAATAAAAAACTAATTTTAGTCCCAAAACAGCCACCTTTATCAAGCGCCTAAGTGGTATACAATAGTTCAATTGGCATTTCCTTTTCAAAGCATTTTCTCTCAATTTTAATCACATCTCGTGCCCAAGGTGATCGGTCAGCCCAAAAGGGCAATTTGAGGCGCTACTTAGGGACATGTCAGCCAAGATAAGGGTCTGCTGCGGGCAGATTGATTTAACTACGAGTTCTCGATCGTAAGTCGATACTGCTGTTATACAAGGGTCATGTTAACCCTTTCGAAACTTACCTTTCCAACTTAACTATACGTCTCGCATTGCATGATGGTCTCTGTGACAGTTAACTTTTGGAGTAGGTAATGTAAAATGTTTGTAGACATTTGTTGGGGGTTTAGCATATTCATTTATTTGGAAATGTTGCATTTAAATAATACAAGGTGAAATTTTAACCACCAGCCAGTCTGCGTAGTGACTTTATAAGTCATACAGATTGGGACCATCGAGAAATATAGTAAGAATAGAGTGCTCACTCCATACATCAAAAATAATATGATTATCGCAGTCGACATCTAGCATCGAGTAGGTAGCGGAATTATTAGTATCGCTACTTGATACTACTACAATTCTCTAGCATCGCAACTTACGGAAATTGTATTGAACAACAATTTACAACTAATATTAAAAACAGAAGGAGTTGAAAATAGAGTTCCGGTTAATCCGGTTATAACAATTCAGCTGAAACTTGTTGAGCATTAGAGTACTCGGTCGTCGGAACATCTATTGTCAAGTAGCAGTACTGATAATTCCGCTACTCGATGCTAGATGTCGACTACGAAAATAATAGTAGTTTAGGTACTAAAACTGATGTATGGAGTGAGCACTCTATGTGTTTTTTTCTCTATTATTGGGACCAATGCCGAAATCGCAAAAGAAATTTGGAAACCATAACGCAAACGCGAACGCTCGTCATGCTATCGAATAAAATTTACCCAAAGGGTTCTGCTTTTTACCAACCGCCTTACTATAACAGTAGACCTACAGTTTTCATGTGTGTCTTTCTTTTTAATGAATTCATAATAGATCTTAGTGAGTTCTCATAGTACTCTAGCCCAAGAATTACGTAGATTGCTGGTTCAATGCTCCAAGGCTTTGCCGTTGCGCTCTAATCAATGTAGGTGTTCCATGTTCCAGTGACGGCTATATACTGTTCCATTGTCGTGGAAATCATTAGAGTAAGTAGAATGGAACGTTCGCACAAGCACTGCTACGTTCAGCTTTTGGAGGCTCGGAGCATCATCATTGTGTATTAATTCAATAGAATATTGCGGTAATTGAGTAGTACAGCCGCCATCAGATATATCGGAGCTGTCGAGATGCTCAAATATATGCGAACACACTCTAACGCCTTGATAATAGAGGCGTGTTCAGATACTTGTGAGCACCTTGGTCACTCCGATATATCTGATGGCGGCTGTACTAACAATAATGTTTTGTAACAATGTTGTATTGATACAAAACATCGTTCAGGTGTTTACGTAAGTACCTACTCAATAAAAGTACAAGTGACACAAGTTGGTCTCAATTAACGAAATTAAAATTGGAAAACATTGCGCTGTCCTCAGTAAGGCAGAGTGACGATTATTACCTACGTGTTTTTGACAACCCTAGCGAGCACGAAGAGAACGTGATAGGCACAAGGAAAATGTTTTAGTTGTTAAACATCGGTTATGTTAAGTAGTAAGTGAGTTTTCTGTATGTGAGTACCTACTCACTATACCTAGTTCTCGCAATTTAAGATGAGGCGAATGGTACGAATGAAGAAGAATGGAATTACTCATACCTACAGCTAAAACGATTATTTGGACAAGAATACTTTTAAACGGGTTATCTGTATGTCGCAGTCAATTTGTAAAAATCTGCCTTTTACAAGCGGCGTCGTCATTTTAGAAACGAGAAACGTTAAGGAAATTGCCGAAGGCAAATCGTTAGTGCGCTCAATAGTGTCAACGTCAAACGTGATGGTTGTCTAAGGGTGACCATGGTTTGCTGTTTTATATCAATTTATATTAACTTTTATACCACAACACCATTCTCAAGGACACCAAAATGTCAAGGCCACCATAAACCGAATCAGAGTACCTACACGAAATGGTGTGTGGGTGTCCTCTCTTACGCTGCTATACCTACTACTTATTATGTATTCCGCGCTTCTACCCACGTGTTAATTTACATTTAACCAATTCACGTCAACAAAATATTATTTTACCGTGCCTTATATCAATAAAATCTGCTAAAACATCTCGTGAAAACAAACGATTGTTGTGTATTGTTGTAAATAATTCATCGTTTATTTTATTTAAATTCGACCGCCATTGTTAAGCAATTATAGCGAGGATCGTTTAAATATTCGAAATTAAATTTAATGAAACCAACAGCCCGTTATTGTCATAAATCTCATTCAATACAACTCACACGTTCAATAAAAAGGACATACAATCCCAGTAAAAAAAAAGATAAATCAAAATAGGCAATAAATTTTGTACTGGCTTTCTAGGGTTCCGAATGGTGGCAACTGAGACCCTGAGACCAATTCGAACGTACATTTTGACATGAAAGTGATATCTAAATGATGTCATTTATTTAAGTATATTATATATGAACTCTAAAAATTAATAGAAACTAGGGAACGGTATCAGTTAGAGGTCGCAGGATTATTTTAATTTGACGTGTTTTTTATCCCTGTTCCTTTAAAATTAATTAAATTATAATATAAGCAGTACCTAGGACAAAGTATATAATCACAAAAATAGACACATTCAATGAGGAAAATATATTTATTCGAAGGATTCTTCTCGTCCTTGATATAAAACACACGCATAAGTATGAACCCAAATAAGTGTTATGCAAAACCACAGAACAAACGGTTAATTCTAAAAAATCACATCTCCTATAGAAGTGTAACTGGACATAAGTCCTTTTTCTTCCGTGTGAGTATGGTCGATAAAATTCATTGTGGTCAGTCGGCCACGTGGTGGCAATGTGGT
This sequence comes from Cydia splendana, assembly GCF_910591565.1. Taxonomy (NCBI): domain Eukaryota; kingdom Metazoa; phylum Arthropoda; class Insecta; order Lepidoptera; family Tortricidae; genus Cydia; species Cydia splendana. The sequence continues at coordinate 16,695,761 of NC_085973.1, forward strand.
TCAATGGGTTCAGGAGTATTGACAGTGAAGACAGATTTATTGACGCGACATTAGGATTTTTTCGTGGAACAGAGAAGATATAGAGATTCATGGTTATTATTTTTGAACCAGTTACGTATTAAATAGGATATATGTATTATAATTCAGAGAAGTATGTACCTACAAGTTCATGTTTTTCAATATTTTTGTTAACAGCGAAACAGTTTATTGTGCTCATTAACCTTAATCAATAAAATGAATACAAGCCACTATTTTGACTAAGGTGTAGAGTTTGTGAAGTTAATAGGGCTTATGTAGAGTTAGGGCGTGTAGAAGAGTTAGAATGTTGGCTCTACAATGACATGAGATCTGATAACTTTTTGACAGTGCAAGCAGGTCACGTCTTGGCAGAATTTTACGTGAAAGTGTTTTTGATGAAATCTTAAAGTAGATATTTAAATTTGAAATCGTTTCTTCATAACTGATTGTTAATTGCTCAAATGACATCGTTTAGTTTTTATTCGTTTGGTAACAATTCTGAACTACGTAAGTGTCGTTTTACACTGAAAGAATTTGCATAACAATATTTTGTTACTATTACGTACGTACTAATACAAAAAATGGGACTTTCGAACTATGTGGTACCTGTTACAAACTCGGTTGTAGGATGTTGAGTAAATTTCTTAATCACTTGAATTCAGTTATTTTTTTAATTAGCTGCTCAATGAGTTCGGCAATTTTTTTAAGCGTATTTGGACTGCAACCCTTTCTCTGTTCTCCACCCCTCGCACGCAACATTACTCGCGGGACTCCATTCGATAATATTCTCATTTTATTTTATTAAAGTCCCAACCCCACGTTTCCGATCCAGCGGTCCCGCTTTCATGCCCTTTTGGGCGAGATTTTGACACGTAATTTGTTGATTTAATGAACTATACACTTAGGGTGACATTCGGTTGACGACTGCCAGCAGCGTTAAGGTGACGTTTAAATGTCAACTGCAGCTGCATAAAGGTAACATTCCATTTCTGACCGCAGCTACACTACTGCTCCGACACGTCGGTGTTCTTGTCAATTTCCATAGTAAAATGAATGACAGTAACGTCGCAACAGTCGTGCAGCTGTCGTTGGAAATGGACTGTCACCTTACTCTTGCAGCGTTGTTGTTGCCATCCCTGTATCTGTAAATTTCCTAGATAAAATAAGGGTTGGAATGAACGTCATAATTGCGACAGTACTCTTAATGCGGCACCGAATATCACTCATTTGTATCAAGTAAATTGACAGATACAGCAGCGGCAATAAAGAAGCCGCAACAGTAATGCAGCTACAGTGACACCCGAACGTCACCTTTAGGGTAACATTCCATTTCTAACCGCAGCTGCATTACTGTCAATTTTACTATGGATATTGACAATGACAGCGACGCGTTCAGTACCGGTAGTGCAGCTGCGGTTAGAAATGGAATGTTACCATTATTGACCATTGCGGACGCGGACGATGTACGGTGTACCTATTTGATTCCAATTAATGTATGGTTAGTCAAAGTACTGTCTTATTCCAAATACATACAGAGATAATAATACTATATCTGTTTAGTACTAGCACCCAAAAGAAAAGGATGAGTATAGTTTTTTGTTCTTATTTACTGACAAATTTGGTTTGACAGACTATATCGTTGTTGTAGTTACTGCATTACTGTCGTGATTAGTACGTTCAATTCGTCATTCATTTAATGACTCAACCCGTGTGCTGCAGCAGTAAATGCCGCAACAGTAACTCTGCTGGAGTTGTCATCCAAACGTCACCTTTAAGCACAATGCGGTCAATAGTAACTGCTTTGTTTTTGCGATTCTCTTTTGTTTTGTATTATGTGGAGTGACGGTAAATTTCCTTCGTGTCATGTCACGTTGCTTACAAGAAATTCTGGTTTTCCTCTTTTGCTCAATACTAATACATACAGATTTTTTCGACGCCTTTTTAGGATTTCGTGCTCAAAATACAACGAAACCCTTAGTGTTTTTTCATGTCCGTTCTCCATCCTCAATTAGGAATATTTGTGTATTTTGTAAGCTTCTTAGTTTTTTAAGTTAAAGTACCTAATACATTAATAAAAAATTGGGGCGACACTCCATCACGTCTGTCACTTAGTTTAATCTCTGTTGGCACATCGATTTTTTTAGGATAGTACCTAAATTTCTTCGGACCTAATCACTCCAAAAGTCACAAAAATGTATCAATTTTACATCTATAACTTTCACACATCCGTCAAAACATTTTTTGGCTGTCTAATAATATTTCTTAATTGATACTTAATAATAAATAAATATTTTTAAATAAAATCTCTAAGTATACCGCCTCAGTTAAACGGTAGACCTTTACAAATTCTATTATCCGTACTAATAATTTATCAGTCCGGAATTTCGTCACTGAATTCTGACACTGGCACTGTAGTCCACTAGCGCAGTTGCACGAAAACTGTCATAATTCATTCTTTTCCACGTTAAAGCCTCCCACAACAGCATTCAATATGCATATCCCTCGTAAGTAATTCTCTGTTAACCGAACAGAAAACTTGTACAATCAGCAACACAATTCATAGACGACATCCCGTAGACTCGGTGTTAAAAAAAATCCAAACTCGCGGTCATCATAGAGACACGTTAAGGCGGCACTGTTAAATTACTGTTAGGCAGCGAGTGACTTAGTTGCATCTTATATACCTACCTTGTTTTGTTAAGCAAATGACTCCCTTTCGTAATCGGCCGGATTTTAAGCAACGCTGGAGCTGCAAGACTACTACTGGGCACCATTACTCGTGAAGGTAGCCTGAGGGCCTACTGCGAGAATTTGATATCGTAATATCGTTTTCTGCTGCTATCGCTCGAATACCTGTGCTATGCAAGAGTGACAGAGAGGTAGGTAACGAAATTTCAACTATCACGATAGGCCCTCTGGAGACAATTTTAATACGCAAATGTGTTTTTTTTTGTCATAACTTAGGTTAGTGCTTTTATTTTAGTTATTCTGTGTTTGTAATTTATTATTGCTTACTTTCTTGATAATTGTAGTTTACTAAAATGAGCGGTTGCCAAATCTCTTTTAAAGTAAGAACGCTAAGCACGAAGAATTTCGTACATTGACCTGCTATTTCTCATCTCTATCGCACGTGCATAATTGTGACATATTGCTGTCCCGCCGATGTTGCGGTCGGTAAATGCCACTGTGTGAGCGACAGCAATATACCTGTGCGATAGAGATAGGAAATGGCGGTTCAATGTACTAAATTCTTCGTGCTTACCGTCCTTACTTTAGCCCGAGTTGTCCATGCGTCATCTGGTAGCAAAGCGATCTTAGACACCACAATTCGCACTACAGTTCGAAATTCGTACAAAATTGCTCTGCATAAATTAAGGGGCATTGTTCGAAATCGAGCGATTTAAATAAATGCGAGATAAGCCTTGATGGATGTAGATTCATGATAAATTTATACTTGTAAATCAGCCTTTTTGCGTCATGAATTAATGCGCGGGACTGTCTTTATTAACGAATACCTACAGTTTCCAAGGACGATGAAAGTTAAGGTACTGTTTGAATTCAGACTACGTCAGCGTTACTGCTGCAGTTATGCGCCGCGATATTGCTGCTGACAGTGCTGACTGCATTGCTGCCGCAAATGTCAAAAATCCAAGCAGCATCGATTTTGAAAGGGTTTTGATAAAAAATAGTTAAGCACATTGTTACTGGTGAATTCTTAATATAACTTGAGACTCCAGTGCCGTTAAGGTAGAAAATTACGGTAGATGTCACTATTAATGAAAAAATTCGCACGCTTCTGATAAGCTTCGGTAGTTCAATTAGTTAAGAGCGATTGGACCGATGTTCCTAAAAGTCGCAATTTCGAGTTCCAAAACAGTGATTTTTTCTATTTTTAGGGTTCTGTACCCAGAGGATAAACACGGGACCCTATCACTAAAACTCCACTGTCCGTCTTTCTATCTGTCTGTCACCAGGCTGTCTCTCATGAACCGTGATAGACATAGACAGACAGACATCGACAGTTGAAATATTCACAGATGATGCCGCTGATTCTGTTGCCGCTATAACAAGAAATACTAAAAAGTACGGAACTCTCGGTGGGCGAGTCCGACTCGCTTTGTCCAGTTTTTTTTTATTTAAATATTAGTTTGTACATTTACGTAACACGGACATCCTAAACACGGAGTGCAGCCATTCAACTGTCATCAAACGCACTCAGGCGCGCCCAAATGATATTAATTAGTGCTTTGGGCGGCGCTTTGTGCTCAGTTTTAAAGCGTTGCCAATTCTGTTTTAGAATTTGTTCGGTTAATTTGTTCAGTCCTGATTGTTTTCGTTTGGCATGGTTTGGTTTTCATTTGAAAATTAACGCAAAATTGAGTTTGTAATTGTAATTTCTGCTTTCAGAAAGCAAACCGGGAACCTCAGGTGGCATGAACTTGCTCTGCCAAAAATGTGGGAGGTCGCTCACGCATCGGCCTCCACAGTCACCAAACACGTTGCCGTTGTGCTTTTTTAAATCGTCTGCAAAAAGGCCTGTGATGTGAGGACTTGTAATTTATGACACATTTCATTCTGTGGTACCTACTGTTGCTGTAGAACTGTGAAATTCATATATAATTTTTGACTATTATGTGCCATAAACTTACACCGTTTACTTCAGTTACGTTGATCGGCGTATACTTCAATACATGACATTTAAAAGTAACGGATTTCACTACGCGCCAAAACTATGTATCTACCGTTCTCTAATAATTTAACAAAAACAGATATCATGTTTTTATATGTAGAACAATTAAACTGTAACGGTTACTTTTGACTGAGAACTATAGAGTTATATCTCTATTTGTAAGAGTATTCCGGGGTAGCAAATACTTTTGGCGCATTGTGTCACCTGCTACTATTAATGCTGATTGCGCACAATTGTTGTTATGCGTATTGGCGCAACAGCTATTGCATGCCACAATCCAACTATATCAAATCACTGCCGAACCAAGCTTAACAATACAGCTTGCTGACCAGTTACAGGCCGTATTGTGGCTGCGACCACTAAACACGGTTTCCAATGCGATCTGAATTAATCCTCGTGGTGATGTGGCCGCTTATGCCTGTAATTGAGGTACTGCAACACGAACTGACCATAGATAGAACTTATATGTTTGCAATAAGAGTTAATATTGTCAGCTAAATGTGACCGCTTATGCCGGTGATTGAGGAACTGCTTGTGTGTACATTGATTGTGCAGGACATGTTTACATTTATATGCTTTGGTAAACAAGTTACTGTCAATTTTTTTGTGACAATATGGCGACATTTCTTTCAAAACAGGAATTAATGATACATACGTCAAACTTAAACAGCTCTATGACTCTGGTTTATTATAAAATACTACAAGTGTTTAAAAACTGATGTCCTTCTTCTTGCGTCGTAATCCTCAGTATTGAGGGTCGTGACCTCTCTTTTGAATCACCTTCTCTCTCACGATCTCTCTCCATCTGGTTCTGTCCTTGGCGGTGTGGAGAGCCATGTGAACTGTGGAGTCAAGAGCGGTGCGGATCTGGTCGGACCAACGTATTGGCCTGCGTCCACGTCCAGGCCTTTGCCCATCTTCTTTGCCGGTCACAAAAAGCTTTTCGAGGCTGCCACCGTCTTTCCTTGCTATATGTCCGAAGTATTCAAGGACTCTGCGTAGACATTCGGATGACAGCCGCGACGAATAACTGATGTCAAATACTTATTTTTCAGAATTTGTGGTTTACGTATCTGGTGCCATGTCCATTGAGGTCCAGTGATTTTATCGGACCTTACACACGAAAACGGCTGTTATATGGTGTAGATAAATTCTCATTATACTCCCGCTATAACACATTTCAACCCCGTTTTAATTCCCATAATAACCTCCATTAATTATAAAAGCCAAAGTATATAAAAGATGAAAGTGTTTTCGCCCGTCAACCTGTCTAATTATCTCTTTAGTTTTGGCATATTCAGGGCTATGACATCGAACAGCTATCCCTGTCACTCTATTTACGCCTTAATTGGAGTAAAGGAAAAAGATGCCCGAAATTTGAGAACTTCGGTGTTTGCAGTAGGCCCTCTGAACATCGTTATAGGAAAAACGACTTTATTTACGTAGGTATAGGGTAAGTTTTGATGTTTGAAAGTTGAATACAATAACAACTATTTATACAGTGGCATGACCACGAAGGGTTCATAAAACCCCGATGAGGCTTGATTGTTTAGGACCGTTTTTGGCGATAGTCTGAGTTTACGCACTAGTATTTTATATGAAGCATTTTTAGCATAGCGCTCAATTCAATTCAAAGAAAGAGTTTTATTTACCGCCTTTAGAATTATTGAAAAGCGTTTCTGCTGTAGTAGCATCGGGCTAAACGCTTCTACCGCAAATAATTGAAACCTATAGAATAACGAAGAATTTTTATGGAACAAGATAAGCTAACGCCTGTCTAAAACCACATAAGAGCACATCGTTACTTTTTTCACAAACCTTTTACAACACCGTACTCTGGACCCTCGCAACGTCCTAGATAGCGTTAGAGAAACAAAGTACATACAATAGTGAATATTACTGCAATGTTCTGCCGCCAGAGTGCAGCAGTAGTAGGTACTCTAGTAAATTCATAGACTAACTTATACATACTGTGCCTTAAACTGTTTTTTGACAAGTTTTCACAGACAATAAAATATGACATTGATGCATCAAGGCGGTTTGTTAACAAGGGCCTACCGGTAAACGCGAAAATCTAAATTTAGTTATCTGCCTCTTTATCGCTCGAATATGCAAGAGTGATAGAGAGGCAGAAACCGAACTTTCGATTGTCGTGTTTCACGGTAGGCCATGTGATTGACGTAGTGACGTATGATGTGTCATTGATGTTTGTTTACTGTATGTGTACTAGTTACGCTACCTACGTAGAGTTTTGCCTAATATTCCCTATTAAAAAGACCTTAGCGAGACGTCGACTGTACAAAAACGGCTTTGGATAGTGGACAATGGTGGCCAAGATCCACTTCGGATCGTCGCGTCATAGCAGTAAGTAGGTAAAGGTAGGGACAAACTGAGCCCACGTATACAACGTATGCAATGCATTATGAAATCTGGACCCTGATTGTACGCCTAGAAACATACTTGTCATACGCAACGCAACGCATTACAAGTATCTTTCTAAGCATACAAATTTCAGGGTCCAAATTTCATAATGCTTTGCATACGTTGCTTGGGCTCAGTTTGCTACCTTATGTTTACAAAACCGCCCCGCAGCCGCCGCGTTTACCGACCCAGTGCGTAACACTGAAGAGTCATTAGAATTAATGGAACACCCGGGCCGATTAGACGGTGGGATCAGGAAACTCATCGGCGCGCGGTTTAGGCGGTCTTCACATTGGACGCTAAACCGCACACCGCTGCGGTGTGCGGTTTACAGGATGGATTTTTTAAACGGGACTCTCATGGCAGCTACCTGACTGTTACGCTAACATGGTCTGAGGTGGCCTTCCGTTACTTTTTAATTAACGACGATATGCTTTCATACATTTTGAAAAAAAAATACAGTCCGCGACATATACCATGAAATTAGTCAAAAAAGTTTTTTATGACGATCAAGTTCATTTTTGTCCAGGATCAAAGGCTTCTTAGGGCCACTTGCACCATTCACTAACCCGGGGTTAACGTTTAACCTAGAATTACCATAGTTACCAGTACAATTTGACCCTGGGTTAACTGTTTAACCGGTTAACCCTGGGTTAGTGCATTGGTGCAAGTGGCGCTTAGAGGTATACCTAGGATCCTGTAATAGAAAAGTCACAAATGAAAGAAAATGTTTATACCATTAATACCTACTGTCGAGCGTAGTTACTGTGGGGCTCGCAGATTCCGAAGTCAGGAACTCGTACACGATGGCTGGAACGCGCTGGCTGGCTGCTGCAGATTACCTCCAGATTACCGCACCATTACCGGGGATGTGTAGGGTGTTTTAATGAAAACACATTTGTTGATTATAAGAAAACTTTGGAGAGTGTTGGGAGGCTGGTGCCTCTGTGGCTATTGATGAGTGAGTGACAAGCATCCAGGGTGGGCGCGTATATATAGGCGCGCTCGGCTGCTGTGCTGTGAAATCCTTCGGCACCCTTTTGAAGGGGTGCGAGTGGCCTCTTCCGCCTTCCGGCTGCGGAGGCTGTCTCGGGTCGCGCCCCACCTTGTGGGGCGGTCGGTCGCTCGTCATTTTGGGGACGGCTGTGTATCCGTGAGGGCCAGCTTTCTCGCCACCGGCCGTTTATCCAACCCCGCGACCCCTAGCCTGGTGATACCGTTTGAGCGGGGCCAGGCATCGGGGACGCAGAGAAGGCGACCGGCAGCTTAGGCTGGCGTGTGCATCGTGCCTATGTAGGCGACATCCGGTGTGGTGTGTGCGTGTCTTCTTCTTCGTCGTCTTCTTGTGTGGTGTGTAGGAGGGCTCGGGGGAGATGCCGAGCCCCGTGTTGGTCCGGCGGGCGCGTGTAGTGAGGCGCAATCCCGCGCAGGTGATCGTGGTCGGTGTTGTCCGCGCGGTCGAACATGCCCCGCGCGAGACGCTCGATGATGAAGTCTTCCAGGCTGCTGCTCCACTTCAGGTGCTCGGCGATGGCTGCGTTGCTGACGTACTGCGTTGCCCCGACGATGGTCCGTAGCGAGAGGGTCTCCTGACGCCTCAAGATGGTCCTGGTGGTCCTGCAACAGAAAGAATACCAGGCTGGTGAAGCGTAAGTTAGTCGCGATCGGACGTAAGCTTTGTACAGACCGAGTTTGGTCCGTACAGGGAGCTTACTGCGGAAGACCGGGCGGAGGTTCATACGAGCGGTTTTCGCTCGTATGACCGTCTCCGCGGCGTGCTTCTTCATGTTGAGCCTCCTGTCTATGGTCACCCCCAGGTATTTCACTGTGGGTGACCATGACAGCGGCTGTCCTAGAAGAGAGGGAGGTGGGGGCAGGACCCTGGCTGCCCCTGTGATGAGCGCTTGCGTCTTGCCCACATTGACTGATAGTCTCCATTTGGAGAGCCAGTCAGGGAGGGCGTCAAGCGTCGGCTGGATCTTGGAGACTGCGTGCGGCATCTGGAATGAGGAAGCAAAGTAAGCGGCGTCATCTGCGAATAAGGCTAGTTGCGCTTGTCCTACGACTGGAATGTCGTCGGTGTAGCGCACGTAGCATGCGGGCGATAGGCAGCTCCCCTGAGGGACGCCTGCCTGTATCGGGCGTTCCTGTGACAGTGCGCCTTCCACTTGAACGTGGAAGCGTCGGTCTGCCAGGAATGAAGCGATGACTCTCACGATGCGGCGGGGGGCTGTGGACAGAGAAAGTTTATATATTAGACCTTCGTGCCAAACTCGATCGAACGCTTTCTCCATGTCTAGGAGGACAGCGACTGTGTACTCCTTTTTGTTGAGCGCCATGCCCATGTGGTGTAGCACGCGGGTGAGCTGCAACGTGGTGGAGTGTTGAGACCTGAAACCAAATTGCTCCGGCCTGGGTGTCAGGTGTGGCGAGAGGTGCCGGAGCAGCAACCTCTCGAACACCTTTGATAGGTTGCATAGCAACGTGCGCGCTCGGCGCGATCCCCACCGTGGGTACTCTAGGCCACGCCTACTCAAGGCGACGTGTTACGTGCAGAGTAAGTATTTTATTTATTGAACCAATCACAGTAGCGTATTACAAAATTAGGGAAAAAGGTAATATTTAATTGGGGAACAATAAAGACGTATAACTAGACACGTGACATAATAAAATGATAAAAAATAAGACACAAGTTACATGGTAAAATAAGACACAAGTTACATGGTAAAAATAATGACAATAAACACACAAAAAATAGATTAACATAGAAGAACGATTAAAACTAAACATGTATGATTAAAAACTAGCTATACACGACAATCTCCCCCACGTGTGTCAACACCGTCTGATTGCGAGGAGTATATAGGTATAAGCCGGGAAACTGGGCGGCGGACGTCACCTGCGCGGGTGCGAACAATGGCTACTCTTACGTGGCCATCAGGGCCGGGAAAGAGTTGTGCGATTACGCCTCTAGGCCATGTTCCTCGTGGCATGGAGCTGTCCGCCACGATGACTACGTCGCCAACATGTAGTTTCTTCACGTTCTGATGAGCACCGGGCCGAGGGAGGAGGCTGGGTCGGTATTCTCGCTGCCAGCGCCTCCAAAAATGGTCGGCTAAGGTCTGCGCTGTCTTCCATGACGAGAGTGACATAGTCGCGTCTGTGAAGACGCCCAGTGGAGACATTGAGCTCGATCGCCCGATGAGAAAATGGTTCGGCGTCAGAGCTTCGCTGTCTAGGTCTGGATTCACTGGTGTCAACGGTCGAGAGTTGACTATGTGCTCGGCTTCCAGCAGTAATGTATGCAGAACTTCTTCGTGAGGTGCTCTCTCTTTGAGTGTTACCTTTAGTGACCTTTTCACGCTGCCTACGAGCCGTTCCCATGCACCGCCGGCGGAAGGGTTGCCGGGCGGTATCTTTTTCCAGGTTATGGCTCGCTCGATCAAAAATGGCTTTAAAGTGTCGGGCAGCGTCTTCTTGGCTTCTGCCAGTTCTCGCTCTGCGCCGTAAAAGTTGGTGGCGTTGTCAGAGTAAAGAACTGTAGGCGTGCCGCGTCGCGCTATCATTCTGCGCAAGGAAAGTATCATAGAGGATGCCGAAAGTGAGGCGGCAAGCTCTAAGTGCACAGCGCGTGTCGTGAGGCATGTGTATAGTACACCCCATCTCTTTTCGCGGCGGCGGCCTATTGTGATTTGCATAGGGCCAAACAGGTCTACGGCTGCAGCGGTAAATGGCGGTTGATTCGCCTGGAGCCTCTCTGGCGGGAGGTCGCCTACAGGAACCTTGAGTGTGGTTCCTTTATAGGTCCGACACCATTGGCACTTGTTCGCTATATAGCGAATATTACCGCGCAGCCCGATAATAAAATATCTCTGCTTCAACTCGTTGATGACGGTTGCGTGGTTGCCGTGGTCGAAGAGCGCATGAAAATGATGTATTAGCAGCTTGACGAAGTCTTCTTTTGCGTGTAGGACGGGTATGTGCACGTCTTTGTCAATTCTAGCGTTTAGCACTATGACTCCGTTCTTATTAAGTTGTATTGCTATCTTATGCAGCGGAGACTTCTTCGGTAGAGGCCGCCCAGTTTCCAATAGCTTAATCTCCTCTGGAAAGGCAGCATGTTGACTCCGGCGAATTAGCAATATCTCTGCTAAATTTAAATGCCCCTTATTCATTTCTGTATCTGTTTTCTTAGATAGCAGTGAGGCTTTAAATACCTCGGCGGCAACCAGAACCCTAGCGGTGGCGCGAACTAGTCGTACGAACTTTGAGAACCTACTTACCTCCGGCAGGTACTCAAACTTATTTTTCGCGACACCTACTGAGCATACGAGTTTGTTGACGCGCTCTTCGCCCGTATCGGCGACGGGCGTTGGCGCTTTTTCGGTCGGCCAATGCTCTTCCGGTTTACGTATAAAATCGGGCCCTATGAACCACCGATGGTTCACTCCGAATTGCGCAGGTATACCGCGAGTCGCGTCGTCAGCCACGTTAGCTGCACTAGGCACACAGCGCCAGTTGGCGGGGGTGGTAGTGTTCTCGATTTCTGCTAACCCATGTGCTACGAATGTTTTATACCTACGTGGGTCTGAACGTATCCACGTGAGCGCCGTTTTGGAGTCAGACCAAAAATACTTGTCCTTTATTACGTAATCTGACTCCTTGACTATGGTTTCCGCTAATCTAGTAGCTAGTACGCAGCTCTGCAATTCCATCCTCGGAATGCTAACTACCCGGAGAGGCGAAACGCGGGCCTTAGCGGCTACTAACGCGGAAGTTCTAGTCCCCTCGGGGTTGACGCTAACTAAATACACGGCCGCGGCATATATTTTTTCGCTCGCGTCGCAAAAAACATGCATATATGCCTCCCTATTAAATGCGGGCACGTGTCGCGGAATCTCTAAGTCTCGTAATTGTTGTACGTTATCGATGAACGATCGCCAGGCGGGTGCGAGTGAGACGGGTATAGGCGAGTCCCAACCGATTCCTGTCCTCCATATTTCCTGCATTAACGCCTTGCCTAAGACGGATATGGGGCTTACGTAACCGATCGGATCGAATATTGACATCGCGCTACTCGTTACCTGTCGCTTCGTCGGCAATTTCTGACCGTTAAGTACGTCTTCGGGCGTATTACGAAAGTTCACGTTGAAACCTAAGGTGTCACGCTTGTGATTCCATTTCAAACCTAATGTACGTTCGCTCTCGCTCGCGCCTAACAAAGACGTTTCCTCTTTGCTATTAACTACGTCAGAAATTACCGCAGGGTGGTTTGAAGCGAACCCGCGGAGTTCGAAGGACGCGCGCATGTTTAGCTCGTAAATATCGTTTACTACGCGTCTGGCGTGCTCCTCTGACGTGTCGAGGGCGATCAACATGTCATCCATGTACGTATTTTTAATTGTTTTTTCATCTGCGATCGGAAACTCAGTACTATGCGTTTTTGCGTTTTCGTTTTTGACATATAACGCGGTTGTCGGCGACGCTGCCGATCCAAATATAAGCCGCTTCATTCTGTACTCTTGTGGAGGAGATGTACGGTCTTCCCCCCTCCAAACGAAACGTAACGCGTCCCGATCTCGCTCTACTATTTCGATCTGTAAAAACATCTCTTTGACGTCGGCTATCACCGCGATTTTACCTTCGCGGAATCGCACTAATACGCCAAAAAGTGACTCTAACAGGTCGGGGCCGGCTAACAGCGCGCTGTTGAGCGAACGTCCGTATGCTGTAGCAGCCGCGTCCCAAACTAACCGCATTTTACCGCGCTGTGGGTGAAATGTGGGGAAATGAGCTAGGTACCACGTCCGGGGTGAGTCGGGCGGCGGGGGCGAGTTCATTTTCTCCGCGTAACCTTTATCGAGCAAGTTGTTCATATGTTTCGTATATTCGGCTTTCAACTTTACGTCGCGGTCTAGTTTACGTTCTAGACTGAATAGCCGTTTTAACGCTTGCGCTCGGTTATCGGGGAGTTTTTCGTCGTCAGTTCGCCATAATAAGCCCGCTCGATACCGATTCTCCCCCGGTATCTTATCGCACGTGGCTTTTAATAAGTCTAGCGCGCGTTGGTCGGGATCGGCCCGAGGCAACTTTTGCGAAACGCCTAACGATTCTATGTCGAAATGCTGTTTCATAAGCTCTAGAGCTTCGTCGTCCGCGGTTTTAGGCCGTGCGTGCCCAACAAAATTTACCGCGGCGCGACGCGTTCGGTCTGGGCCGTGTAGGACCCATCCTAATCTAGTTAGACTTGCGACGGGCCGTCTATGACTTGCCGAGAAATGATGAGGTGCCAGTTATCTTGGCCTATCACGATAGTAGGTACTGACGTCGGGTAACTTAACTCGTCCGCGATTTTCGACAAATGTTCGCACTTGTCGACTAAGTCACGTGGTACGCCTTGCGAACCTATACCTATATCGCCTATCGTGAGCACCTCCATTAACTCCAAATGTCGGCTACAAAAACCCCTAATCGCGACCTGTAGTGAATACGAATCAGGGTCTGTGACTCTGCCGCCTATTCCTTCAATTTCTAGCGTCTCTCCGCGTACACGAGGCGCGATTTTGTCAGCTGTCTCGTGCAGCATTAAAGTCATTGCCGCGCCTTCATCGAGTAGCGCGAGGGTTTGTACGGTACCTAAAGGTCCCGACACCTCCACAGGCATGACTTTAAGATACGTTTGCGGGAGTCTAATATTGTTTACAGATACGGCCGGCGTACTGTTACCGTTCGCGGGCGCGGCCGCGTTCAGTCCGTGTAACAGCTTACTGTGTCCGGCTTCGCACTGATTTACACCGCACGCGACGTATTTACACTTAAACGGCCTACGGTGATTCACGTCCAAACATCTGTAGCACAATCTAGCACCCTTCACCAGATCCCAACGCTCAGATATCGTCGCGGCTAAAAACTTTGAGCACGCACTGACTTTGTGCTCGTTCCCGCTCTTACAAATGGCGCACGTGCTGCGCGAGACAGGGACGGACGATACCTGCTGTTTGGGTCTAGCTCCGGTTGACGCGGGTTTTTTTTTATTGTTATTTTCGCGCGGTTTTACTTGTGCGACAGTATGTTTACTACGCGATCTACTCTCCGTTTCGCGTGGGTAATCTTCGTGGAAATCTGACTCCGAGCCCGTGCTACAGTCGCGGGAGAACGCGGGGACGCGAGATCTAGAGGGAGCGTTGCTCGACCGCCTAGGTTCGTGTTCAAAAGATACCGTGTTCACTACAGCTCGCGATCTAGTAGCCGGTCTGCGGTTTACGCGTTTGGCTGCAGTACTAATATCGTTGAGAAACTCAGATAAAGCGGCTAAGCCGGGAGTTTCCGAATTAGTCTGCCTATATTTGGCCCATTCGTAACGCACTATCAAATTTAATTTGTCCACTATTTTGTTCACTAGTTCAGGCGCGTGCAAATATTTTTCTTGACGCAATGATTTTACGGTGGCGACGGCGTTCGCGATATGCGCGGCAAACGACGAGATATTATGCAGCTCCGTAAGTACAATTTCCTCGGGGTCGCCAAATTGCCGTTCTAGCGCTTCCATAATTTCGTATGGATCCTGAACAGTGTACATGATCGATTTTACGGCCGTCCGGGCCTCGCCTTTAAGCGCGCGTCTGATTCTACTGACATTATTGACGGCACTAAACATGGGCGACGTGTCCTCGAACTCCGCTCTAAACGATATCCATTCGGTGATATCTCCGCCGAACGGGGGTAACTCAGGCGGCTTGTGATACATTGGCGGGTAGGTACCGTGTGGTACCTCTAAAAATCGCGGTTGCGGTTTACTGGCCCGGTCGGGCGAACCGCGCGGCGCGGTCTCTTTCGGCGGCGGGATTTTAACGTTTTTACGCGTGATCTCGCGCTGTAGCGTCGCTTGTCGTTCTACCCAACTTCTAGTTCGTACCTCGGCCTCGGACTCGACACTGCCGCCGTCAGACTGCGCCTTAACTTGGACAATCTGCAGCATTAACTTGGCAGTATCGGACTCTGCTTTGGCTACGACTAGAGCGGCTTTACGAACCTCGAGCTCTGCTAACAGCACGGTTAATTCACTATCGCGGTCCCTATTTACCGATTCGCGAACAGACCTAACTGACTCGCGATCAGACGGCGCTCGCGGCGGCGGCGCACCAACGGGTGGCACTAAAGTATTCGACCGACTGCGATCTACCACTGTATCGTTATGACGCTCGTCTGAGTGTACCGACTCATTTTCTTTCTCATCACTAGTTTTCTGGTCACCACTGGTGCCTTTGCTCCACGAATTGGTTGCGCCGGACGTAGTATGGCCGGACGAGGGCGTAGGCGTGGGGACAGGCAGGTCCCGTTTGCGTGAGCGTAGTTGTTTAAATTTAAGAACTCATATTTGTTTAGACGTAATATTGCTCTGCAAAACGTGCAGGCGCTTTTTCTTTTTATTCCCATTCCATGTACCTATGTGTCAATTCAGACATTACACTTGTGCTAAAATCAGGAAAGCCGTTTTTAATTTATACTCCCTGTAATACTCCAAAACATGGTCCTGGAACGAGCCGGATTAAGAATATACAGAAAATAATCCAGATTATATAATAAAAGGAGTTGACGAGTGAATACATTAAGAAATTCGTCCGAAAATCAAGAGATCAAGCTGACTTGGGAAAGGAGGATCGTGTTCACGTGGGCTTGCCGGACTTGAAGACAGAGTTAAGCCTTCAGTATTCTTAATTTTCACCCATCACTCGTCATACAGGTAGTAATTAAGTATAAGGATACGATTTAATACGGTTAGTATCATTTTAATTGTTTAATTTAACCACGTAACTAACCGATAGGTTAACCTTTGTCACGTCAGATTGCTACTTCACTTTAATTTTATTTCGTAATTAGTTAATCTGTATTAGTGATTCACTGATATTTGCCTAGGCTTTTAATTAACTAATAAATCTACGAACTGTGAAATAAGTAAATCATTAAATACACTGGACGATTAGACATAGGTATTAGGTGTTAAATAAAACAATAGGTTAGCTTTCACCTCGAATCATATTAAATAATTCTTACAAAACATTAAATTTATATACAATTATTAGTGTTAAAACTTAAACTAAGTAAATAAAATAAATGTACACTTAAATAAACTGTTAACGTAGTAAAAATTAGGCAACAACTGTACTTTCACATATTGCTTATACATTTAAGTTAATTTTGCATTGTATAACATTTCAGTTGACAACACACGCCTCTCAAAATGTCCGAAGAAAAGGAATTAATCAAAAAACGTGGCAGTTATAAAGGCCGGCTAACTAACTTTTCAAACTACATAAATTCTTTGGAATGCTCTTCACTTGCCTCTGTTGCCGCCAATGAGTTGCAGTTAAGAATTAGTAGAATGGAAACATTATTTAGTGAGTATGATGAAGTGCAGTTAAAGTTAGAATGTTTGTCGGCAAGCATGGATATTCAGTTATCTGAGCGAACTGAGTTCGAAACCCAGTACTTCGGTGCAATTGCTAAAGCGCAAGATATGTTAACTTCATTTAATAAAAATCAAGAAGACCTGGGTAGCGAACGTGCAAGTATCTCAAGTGCTAGCAATCATAAGCTAGTTAAACTTCCCGTCATACAGTTGCCAAAATTCTCAGGTTCTTACGAAAATTGGCTCGAGTTTCACGACACATTCCTAAGCTTAATTCATTCAAATGACGAAATTGACGAGATAAATAAGTTTCACTATTTGAGATCGTCATTGGATGGTTCAGCGGCAGTGGTTGTTAAATCGGTCGAATTTTGTTCTAAAAATTATCAAACTGCATGGAAGCTCCTATGTGATCGTTTCGATAACAAGCGTTTATTGCTACAAAACCATGTTTCGGCAATTTTTAATATCGAAACAATTATCAAGGAGTCTTCATTTGCGTTAAAACGTATAATCGACCAGTTAAACAAAAACTTGCTTGCCTTAGAATCACTAGGCGAACCAGTAAAACAATGGGACACGTTACTTATTTACATTGTGTCACATAAGTTAGATGCTAAGTCGTATCGGGAATGGGAAGAATACAAAGGTCGCTTAGATAAAGATAAGCCAATTACTCTCGAAGCGTTTTTAACATTCATGCGAAATCGTTCTGATTTATTAGAAACGTTGGAACTGTCCACAAATAACACTGCCGGTCGAGTTAACACCTCTCACAAAAACACACCGAAACTGAAAACCATGTCCGTACAAGATACGAAACAAAACACTGTCGCTAAGTGCCCAAAATGCAGCGGTGAACATTATTTACCTAGTTGTTTACAGTTTCTCGCCCTTAGCAACGCTGCGCGATTGGAATTGTTACCCAGTTTAAAGGTTTGTTATAACTGTTTACGCGGTGGACATTATGCTAATCATTGCAAAAAGCCGGGGTGCAAGTTATGCAAGCGAAAACATAACACGTTAGTTCATGTTACCGATTGCAAATCTAGATCGAGCGGTGACTGCGCGTCCGGCCGCGGCGAGGAGGATAATTCAACTAAAAATAATAAATCGATTTTTCCTAGTAATCAATTATCACCTGCCGCGCCCGTCGCATCTCATTCTGGCTTAGGAAATAGTTCATATGATTCCTCGCCCGCCTCTGTACAGGCATTATCGGCTCAAATGGTTAATTCGCGACAAGGGAAACATGGTATGCTTGCGACGGCATTAGTAAAGGTTTACGATAGCAACAATAAAGAGCATGTCGCTCGCGCCATGTTAGACAATGGTAGTTTTGCATGTCTAATATCTCAGAGTTTTTGTGAGAAATTAAATTTACCAACGAATCAAATTAACACGTCTGTTCTTGGTATAAATAAACAGACTACTAACATAGGAGAAATGTGTCTACTTCCTATTAAATCTTTAAATGACACATATTCAGTAACAGTAAACTGTTACGTTATGCCATCTCTTACTGATGACGTTCCATGTCGTCAAATTGATTTGACGGATCTTAATATTCCAAGTGACATTTGTTTGGCCGATCCAAACTTTTATAACCCTGCACCGGTCGATATAATATTAGGATCTGAAGTATTTTGGGACTCGTTTCCTACTCAGCCTCAGATCATCAGACTAGGTACCGGACTGCCGATGCTCTGTGAAACTCGCTTTGGCTTCTTGGTTGCTGGTCGGGCAATTACCGACTATCTGCCTTCCAGTATGCAGTGCTTTTTTGCTTCTGGTCTCTCGCACACAGGTAATAATGATTTAAAATGTAACGACGACATCCAAACCCAATTAACGCGGTTTTGGCAACTCGAAGAAGTTAGCCATAAGTCGTCTCACTATTCACCTGAGGAGAAAATGTGCGAAGAACATTTCGTTGAAAATACTACGCGGCTAGCCGACGGACGATTTTGTGTCAGGCTTCCTTTAAAACAAAGCGAAAGTGTATTAGGCGATTCATTTCAACGCGCGAAGCATTGCATGCTTTCATTGGAACGCAGAATTAAAACCAAGCCCTCATTTAAAGGTTTATACACTGATTTCATGGCAGAGTATGAAAGTTTGGGTCACATGTCGCAAGGTAGGCAGGTCTCAAGGGAAGAAAAGGGCTATTACATACCCCACCACGGAATTTTGCGTGATAGCTCCACGACAAAGCTCCGTGTCGTATATAATGCTAGCAGCCCGTCTACCTCAGGTATCAGTCTGAATGACATTCAGATGGTCGGACCCACTGTGCAAGACGACCTTCTGTCTATCCTTATTAGGTTCAGGCAGCACCGGTACATCATTTCTTCGGACGTGGAGAAAATGTACCGTCAGATATGGGTGCATCCTGACGACCGCCACCTTCAAAAAATTCTTTGGCGCAGTTCGGAGACAAAGCCACTATTAGTGCACGAGCTCAATACTGTCTCCTATGGGACAGCCAGTGCTCCGTTCCTAGCCACCAGGTGTCTCAAACAAATAGGCTTAGATTGTGACGATGAGAAGGTCAAAGAAGTCATCGTTCACGATTTTTATGTAGACGACCTGCTGACAGGAGGAGATGACCTTACTGCGGTGGAAGAGATTCGCCATAAAGTGACTCAAGCACTGTCTTCAGCAGGAATGAACCTGCGTAAGTGGAAGTCAAACGAGCCTCGCCTCCTATGTGAACCCTCTCAATCCTCTGTGAATTTGAATATAGGATCAAATGAGCCCAGCAAAACGTTAGGCTTAGGCTGGCACCCTGAGTCCGATGAGCTGTATTTTCCAATAGGAAAACTAGTTCCCAAAGGAAATACCAAACGCGACATGCTATCGGTGATTGCTCAGATCTTCGATCCGTTAGGTCTTCTGTCTCCGTTTGTAATCACCATGAAGATGCTACTGCAGCGGTTGTGGCTTCAAAAGATTACATGGGAAGAAGAACTGCCTCCAGAGATCACCAAACAATGGGTAGAACTCTTGGAAGGATTGCCGGCACTGAATGATGTCAGAGTCCCTCGTCATGTCATTTGCAACTCACACGTAGCCTTCGATTTACACATTTTCTCAGACGCATCTGAACGCGCGTACGGCGCTTGTGTGTACGTACGTAGTGTAGACAAAGAAGGTCAGGTATTAGTTAGGTTATTGATCGCAAAAAGTCGAGTCAGTCCGATTAAACCTACGACTATACCTAGGCTTGAGTTGTGTGGCGCTCTCGTTAGTGCTCATCTGTATGACAAGGTCATGACTTCACTTAGAGCTCAGGTTAGAAACACGACATTTTGGACCGACTCGACTATAGTGTTAGGTTGGCTTAAGATGATGCCAAGTAGGTTGCAACCTTTTGTGAGGAACCGAGTGTCGGACATTCTAGAAATTACCGGCAGTTGTACTTGGAGGCATGTTCCAACGGACCAAAACCCAGCGGACTTAATTTCCCGTGGATTGCATGCACGTGTTATAGACTCGTTAGATTTGTGGTGGTCTTGGTTCTTGCAACAAGACGTCGCTCAGTGGCCCTCGAATCCTACCACAAAGCACGGCGATGAGCTGCCTGAAACCCGCGTTGAGGTTTCATTGCACGTTAACATAATTAATGAGCCATTAATAGATTTCAATCGGTTCTCTAACCTCTCGCGGCTCATTCGTGCTTTTGCGTACGCTCTTCGTTTCATTAAAAAATGCCGCAAAAATGCAACGTCGACGTCGTCCACGTACCTCAATCATGACGAATTAAATAATTCATTAAAGGTGATTACCAAATTCAGTCAGAGCGAATCATTTTCAGAATATGATATATTATTAAAAAAACAAAATTTATCAAAAAAGAGTAAGCTCTTGAAATTCAACCCATTCCTAGACAACGACAACTTAATGCGTGTGGGAGGCCGTCTTTCCAATTCAGAATTTCCGTACGAGAAAAAACATCCCATTATTATACAGTCCACACATCGATTCACAAAATTATTATTTAATCAGGAACATAAAAGGCTTCTCCATGCACCGCCCCAGCTGTTGTTAGCAACGATTAAAGAAACCTACTGGCCCATAGGGGGTCGTAATTTGGCAAAGGCTTGCTACCATCAATGTGTGCGATGTAAAATCATGAAGGGACAAGTAATTGCTCCATTGATGGGGAATTTGCCAAATTCTCGGTTGTCACCTGGAGGCTACCCGTTTAGGAATGTGGGCGTGGACTACGCAGGTCCACTCATGGCAGCCAGCCGTCAAGGTCGTGGTTGCGCACTAGTTAAAGTTTATGTTGCTATTTTTATATGCTTCACAACCAAGGCGATACATTTAGAATTGGTGGGAGATTTAACTAGTAAAACTTATTTGTTAGCACTGTCTCGCTTCATGTCTCGACGGGGACAGCCAGACAACATTTATTCCGATAACGGCACTGCATTTGTCGGAGCCTATAATGAAATTACAAAGTTTCTGAAGGAAAACTACAACTCTTTGGCTGAGACTTTAGCTAGTGAAAATACTAGATTTCATTTTCTGCCTGCTTACGCACCTCACTTCGGGGGTCTTTGGGA
The DNA here is from genome assembly GCF_910591565.1 of Cydia splendana. Taxonomy (NCBI): domain Eukaryota; kingdom Metazoa; phylum Arthropoda; class Insecta; order Lepidoptera; family Tortricidae; genus Cydia; species Cydia splendana. The sequence goes on from NC_085973.1 coordinate 16,716,870, forward strand.
GGCGGGTGTCAAATCAGTTAAATTCCATTTGCAACGAGTGTTGGGCAATTGTAACTTGACTTATGAACAGCTTAACTCTACACTCATCAATATTGAAGCCCTGTTGAATTCTCGGCCACTCACGCCTCTGTCATCACACCCGGACGATCTCTCAGCGCTCACCCCTGGACATTTTCTTGTCGGACGTTCACTGACATCATTGCCGGTGCAGGATCTGCGGGACCACACTTATCAGCATCTGTCTCGATTCCACCGAATCGAACAACTCCGTCAACATTTCTGGGCTCGGTGGACTAAAGAGTACGTCCCAGAACTGCAACAACGAATCAAGTGGAGACTCAACCATGATTCCCTTAAGAATAATACCCTCGTTGTTCTGAAGGAGGACAATCTTCCTCCGTTGAAATGGAGACTGGGACGCATTGTAGCCATTCACCCTGGACAGGATGGCATATCTCGAGTGGCTGATGTGAAGACAGCTGGAGGAGTCGTTCGACGCGCTTTCAGCAAGATTTGTCCACTTCCTGTGGCTACCGATTCTGCTTGAAAGGCTTCCTTTCAACCCCGGGGGCATGTTTAAATTTAAGAACTCATATTTGTTTAGACGTAATATTGCTCTGCAAAACGTGCAGGCGCTTTTTCTTTTTATTCCCATTCCATGTACCTATGTGTCAATTCAGACATTACACTTGTGCTAAAATCAGGAAAGCCGTTTTTAATTTATACTCCCTGTAATACTCCAAATGTGATCTGTGATCTTCCGTCTTGCGACATCTTCTTCTTTCTTGATTTTTACGCACACAACACAACACAACACAACACTTGACACACGCGGGGGGTCCCTAACTATATACAAATTTACCTGCCTAACGCCTATGCTCTGACGCTACCGAGCGCAGCGTCAGTGCCCCTAAGCGTGGATCCCTCGGTGCACTGAATCTCCCGCAATGGCTAAAGTGCAAGGCCTAGAGCGTTCGAAAACAGTGTGATGGTATCACCCTGTGACACATGCAACTAAAGTTGCCAGGACACGTGAGTGGAGGCGAACCTACAACACTGCACGGTCCACCGGCAAGCCGGTAATGGTGGGTTACGGAAAAGGTTGGTAGATAAGGTCTGAGCCGAAGCGAACTTCGGGGGCTCAGCGCGTTCGTTTTTCTTTGTTCTCCTGAATTAAGTATAGTTCTACTTAAAATTCAGCGCGTACTTGTTTCTTTCTTCATTCGGCAAACGAAGGACCATAATGTCGAGCGTAGTTACTGTGGGGCTCGCAGATTCCGAAGTCAGGAACTCGTACACGATGGCTGGAACGCGCTGGCTGGCTGCTGCAGATTACCTCCAGATTACCGCACCATTACCGGGGATGTGTAGGGTGTTTTAATGAAAACACATTTGTTGATTATAAGAAAACTTTGGAGAGTGTTGGGAGGCTGGTGCCTCTGTGGCTATTGATGAGTGAGTGACAAGCATCCAGGGTGGGCGCGTATATATAGGCGCGCTCGGCGCGATCCCCACCGTGGGTACTCTAGGCCACGCCTACTCAAGGCGTGGGTGTTACGTGCAGAGTAAGTATTTTATTTATTGAACCAATCACAGTAGCGTATTACAAAATTAGGGAAAAAGGTAATATTTAATTGGGGAACAATAAAGACGTATAACTAGACACGTGACATAATAAAATGATAAAAAATAAGACACAAGTTACATGGTAAAATAAGACACAAGTTACATGGTAAAAATAATGACAATAAACACACAAAAAATAGATTAACATAGAAGAACGATTAAAACTAAACATGTATGATTAAAAACTAGCTATACACGACACCTACCATTTTGGTGTAGCAGCAACAAAAAATTTATAGCCCTGTCTCGCTCACACACCAGCGTAGCGTGCGGATCCGCATCAGGGTCACATCACACCTATCGACGCCGAATTGGCAAAAGCCGATAGAAAAAAGCTTTATGTCTACGCAATAAGAGCGAAAAAGACGTCGCTTGGCTGTATATTTTTTAGGCTCTAGATTTCGCGTCTATAGGTGTGGGGAGACCCTTATTCGGCGTGGTTTAGTGGCGAACTAGTTTTAAACTGGAATCCTACATATTCAGTATTCCGACATCCGGCCATTTGGTCGCTATTCAACAGATAATATATATTAGTTGATGGTTACTGTGCGAATTTAGTTCTTTAGTTTCCCTGGGGGCCGATTCTAATTCGAATTTGTTATGGTTTTGGTATGATCTTGACCAGGGGTCTCCAAACCCCGGCGCGCGGGCCAAATCCGGCCCGCGACGCGTTCTAATCCGGCCCGCCGACACCCAAAGCGAGTGCCCACTGTCCGGCCCGCGGGAGCCAGGCTCCAGGGGTTCAGCATTCATTGAGAGTGGAACTGTTCCTAACAGTAGCAAACAAGTAACCCTCCCCCGGCGCAAAAGCCGACGGTGGCCCGCGCGAATGTTTCTGAGTAATATGGCCCTCAGGTAAAAAAGTTTGGAGACCCCTGATCTTGACGATCATCTTGGTGATTGGCGCGCGGATATGTCAGTGTCAAAAGTGACGTTTCTGTTTGAAGAACGTCACTTTTGACACTGATGGATCGGATATGTCACTTTTGACACTGACATATCCGATCCATATCTAGACCTAATATTTGACGTAAGTATCTGGGCATTTTCACTTAACTGTGCACCTTTTTTTTCTCATTGTTTGATTTGTTGCTGTACGCAGGCGTGGCTCACTCCGCGATTTCGTCGCTTTGCAACGGGTAGCTAAAGTACATCCGTTCCACACCAATTTTGGTGGCTAGCCATAAGCCGCGCGTGGCGCTATCGCCACCTAGCGGCCCTATCTGTCCTGATCGTAACAGACGCGTTTTGTTAGAGAGTGAGTCTTCTGTACCTAGTACTATTAATTGTTCTGTGGTATTGGCCACGTATTGGCGCGCGGATATGACAGTGTCAAAAGTGACGTTTCTTCAGACAAAAACGTCACTTTTGACACTGACATATCCGATCCATAACTAGACCATTTTATTCGGGGAATTCAATTATATAGGCAAAACAACAGTAGATGATGCCCCTATGACGGAATTAGCCACATTGACCTTATTTTAAAATTCGAATCAGGCGGTGACTTACGACGTGTTAGTTGTTCTTTGACCGCTGTAAATTTGACCTCATACAGATTAGGTGAGGATTTTAGTAAGTTTATCGGCGCGCTTCGGAAAATGAATTAGAGATTCACTAGATATGAAATAGTAAAGATATGTGACGTTCCATGGCAAAAGGTCCCTTATAGCCGCAATAATATTGGAGCGGTATTAAAAATAGCGTATTAGCGCCAACCGCCATAAGGTACCGCCATTAAGGTAAGGTAACCGCCATAAGAACGATTGAGGTTTACTTAGGGCCACTACGTGCAAGTGGCCCTAAGTAAACCTCAATCGTTAGCCAGGGTTAGCCAAGAAACTCGGAGTTAACCATTTAAAAAGTACATCTTTTTTAATTGTTATACATATTTTTTAAGTAAAGCTAGGTGGGATAGCAGCAAATGGAACTACGCTTAGCGGGCCTGAAGCCTCTGGCAACCTCTGGTAAAACCCGAAATACAACAAAGAATCCGAGATCTATGATGTCTTTTCCACTTTATTTCCCACAATGATTTTGAACTTTATTGCAAAGTGATAGGGTTTAATTTTGCGTCATTCCTGACATTTTATCGTAATTTTATGCCCGTTACAGATTAAATTACGGCGCCATCTTCCGGAGAATAGCGGGACCCAACTACTTACACAGCCAGTACGTGGACGTCGCGGACATTTTAAATGTTGTGCTGCTCTAGCTTTCCGCGTTCACACAGAGATGGCGCTATTCTCAAAATTGCATTTACATGTTAAAAGTTAAATGAAAATTAATATTAAAGTGCTGTTTAAGAAAATAACTTACTGTCAAAAAATACAATGATTGAATTAGATTCGGCTGAACATTATAACATCAAAGAAAACCACGAATGGTAGAGAGAGAAATACCAGGTACCGTCAGCATCAAATCTAGAGGACCCTACTAAGTGCTAAAAGTATCTACCATTCTCTAACAGCTTAACAAAAAGAGAATATTACATCATTTTGCACATTTTTGACCTCAAAATATGAGTTACTCAAAATATTAGATACGTCAGTTAATATATCTAGAAACGATATGGATTAGATATAATTATGTCAGTCAAACAAAAACGTTAATTTTGACACTGACATATCTAATCCATTATCGTGTCTAGATTATTAACTGACGTATCTTAAAGTTCGAATCGGGCAGAAAGTCCCCCGCCGCGTCTGTCTGTTTGAGTGTTTATGTATGTTTGTTCGCGATAAACTCAATAACTACCTACTAAACAGATTTTCATGCGGTTCTCACATATTATCAATAGTGATTTTTGAGGAAGGTTTAGGTGTATAATTTGTTAACCCGTGCGAAGCCGGGGCGGGTCACTAAGTAGTATTTCATAATATCGTCAGGTGACGACCAAACCTCACTAATTACTACCATAAGTTAATAGCCATAGTGAACCATACTAATACCTAAATAAGGTTGGTTTTTGTTTAATTATTTAGTTAGGTTTGGTTGCCACCTAACGATATTACCTTTTGAATTATTGCAATCTGTCCACTGTGAATTTAAAAATAAAATATTTTACTATAATAGTAAAGTGAAGTAAAAGTAATTACGATATCATCGTATAAAAAGTTTATTAAGTACTAACATCCGGTATTTACAAAATAAAGGGCATGAACTTAATTACTAAAAAAAGCTTTAAACATTATCTCTTTAAATAAATGAGTCATAAATATAGCGAGTTTACACAGAAATTTTGGTAAATAATGTCTAAAACAATGTTTTTAATATTTATATTTAAACCTTTTTTTTAAATTTAATGCTTTTACTAAACCGTAAGGCTTAATAATTTGCCAATTTTCAATTTACTTGTGTTTTTTTGGAAACAATATAAATTAAATTATTACCTGAAAACTGCAAATAGTTAAAATTACAAATTCAGTACCTAGGGCTTAAAAAGGAGTTAAACCCAGCCTCCGAATTTATAATAATAATTTATCTGATATACTTACTTCAGTATTTATTATTTAATAGCTTACATATTTCCCTGTTTTCTTACAACCTTAATAACGTAGTAGGCTTTAAATCGTTGTTTAAGTACGGTATCTAACCTACTTTTAGTACCTAATATACCTTGTAACCTTGTAGGTATAAAAAATACATATAGTCTGTCAAGCCATTTCTGTCAGTAGAAAAAAGCGGCACATTTAAAAAAAATAGGCGAAAAGAGTAATCGTTTCATAGAAAATTTGAATTTCGTGCCTTTTTCTACTGATAAAGTTGTTCGACCGGCTATACTTCCACTCAGGTATAACCCATATATAGGTATTATATTACAATACATTCTGTATAGCATATTATTTTGAGATTTGTATTTTAATTTTTAAAATGCGCGTTAAGTATGTAATCATATTTTTCGTCATATTATGATTCTGCTAAAGTCTTTCGCTCCCCTCTCTATTAGACTTACGGTTTACTTCAACTTAAGTCTTAGAAGCATTTGCTACGCTCTGCGCCGCATTTTCCATACTTCTTAAATACCTATTTAGAGATTCTGACGTATTCTGTATAATACTCAGTCCGAGTCTGTATTTGAATTCTATTAGTCGTTTAAGAAATGTGAAAATACCCCCTTCCTGGTTAAGAGGAGGGTAGGTTATAACTTCTGGGTACATAGTTGGTCTTGGTCTTGAAGTACTGGGAACTGGTGCTGGTGCTTTTGTTTCTGAAACAGGTGAAGTAGATGGCATAGTTGAAGTCGTTTCTGACTTAAATTCAGTCGTAGTCTCAGTCATCAAACTCTTAGCTGTTGTTGTCTCAGTTTTTGCTTCGTTTGTGTCGGTTGGCTCAGTTGTATCCGCCGGACTGTTAGACGAAAATACCTCGTATACTCTAAAAGCTTTAGTCGTGACGTCTAGTTCATTTGACATATCAGTTTCGGTAGTAGGTTCTTGTTTGTTACCGTTAATTGGAAGAGTCGATACACTTTCAACTATGAAATCACTCTTTTCAGTTGTAACGGGTACATTTGTTGTAGTTTTTGTTCCTTCTGTAGGATCCACAGATACTGCGTAAACGGGAACGATTTCTTCTTTAATTTCAGCTGTTTTGTTTTCGGTTTCCACTTTGATTGGTTCAGTTGGAACTGGTACGTTTTTAACTGTTAATCCCAGAGCTTCGTCTATTTCGTTGCTAAGAAACACATCCTTGTTTTGCTCCTTCGCTGCTTTAAGAATTTCCTCAATGGAACCAGTGATACTACGCTTTTGGTAAACCGGACTCCTCTTTTTCCTATTTAAATTTCTTGGTCCATGCTCTGGTACGACGGCTGGGGTAACTGAGTCTGACAGCTCTTTAGGAACATTACCGACCACAAACTTATTGTCTACGCTATCTTCATCTTCGCTTGTATTTTCATCATATTTAGTATCTTCAGGTTGTTCCTCATTATTTGAGCCTAGATACATTGATGTTGGTGCGTATGCCATTGGAGTACTAGTGGTTTGATGTTCACCATAATATTGGCCTTCGAAGGGATACACTGGTTTGAAATCGGATTCCGATGACGGTTTGACCCCGTAGACGACAGCGTTAGATGAATCACTTCCGTAAGATGATATTTCTGAGGGTCCTGTTTGAGGTGCTGCGTAGATGGGCTCTACTGCTGGGTAAGATGGAGTATACGCAGTTGGTCCTTTATCGTATGTGTATTTACTTTCTGTGGTATATACATGTCGTGTCTCATATTGTGGCTGTTGTGGGCTATAGTTAATTGGGTCAGAGTATACAGCACCATGTGCGATGCCAGTTTTTTGTTGCGGATAGCGCACATTGTAATTAGGCTCATAATTGCTCGTTGATACGTGGCGATATCTAAGGTCTTGGTCTTTCTTCACTGGGTATGGGTTTCTATTTACATTAGTAGTTTGGCCAGCATAGGGATTAAGCTTATGTTTTGAATGTGCCGGCATTCCAGCTAGTACTGTCCCAAGCATTTCTTCTTCAGCTTGTCCGTTGCCATCATTGGCGTATTCTTCAGCATTGTGTTTATAAATATCATCTTTCTTATCTACTTCAAAAGTTCTTCTAACCGGCGTTGCGAAAGGATACAGGAAGTAGCTGGCTATACCAACCAGACTTGCTAAACCAATAACTCCAACTCCTACAGAAGGCATCACTTCTCTGGAAAAGTAACTGTAGATTTGGGAGGTGATTGGGCCAGTAACATCTGTTATTGTTGGTTTCTTTGAAGGCTTACTAGATTTTGTTTTATTGCTCGTTTTAACTTCACTAACTGCAGTGCTAGTTTCAGGTTTAGGTTTGGTGGTCTTACGCTTCTTTGTCTTCTTTTTCTTGGTAGACGTGCGTTTTGGTTTCTTTGTAGTGGCCGCTGGGGTGCTGATTTCAAGTTCAATTTCTTGTTCTTTTGGCTCCATTGGTAATAAAGCCGATTCATTTACAACTGGTGCTTCTGTTGTAGTGAGTTTGTGCTTATTTTTGTTCTTCTTTTTTGTCGGTTTTGAGGTAACCTTGACAACAGGGAGAGTCACTGTTGGCTTTGTAACAATTTCTTTTTTCGTAGTAGGCGGTTCTGTGGTTGTAGCGACAGTGGTGGTTGAGGGTGTTGTGGTACGTTGGGTTGTTGTACTTTTGTTTTTCTGAACATTGGATAATACAGTATCCTTAATTTTATTGTACACATTTTCATTTATAGCTGATCCTCCAGCAACTAAATCAGATTTATTCGTACTGCCAATAATCGGACGTTTAACTACTGGCACTTTGTTGACCTGAGGACGTTTCGTTTTGTTTTTAGAAGGCAGCGGTTTCTGTTTCTTTATACTGTCATCTGCTTTTGTGGGCTCAGTAGTAGATGTAATATTTTCTTTATTCGGAGGGTTACTTAATAGAATCCAGGTAGAAATGCCTTCATTAGATGTCGATGATTCATTTGATGGTTCATTTACTTTATTTTCAGATTCCAACTCTTCCATTGTGATTGGTACAGCGACACCTACATGTGCATTCTCTAAGGGTTCTTCTCCATTTTCATGTCTTGTTTTTATTTTATGTTTTTGTGCAAGTTGATTTTTAAGTTTCGGGGGTATTCTGGTGTCAGGTACTATGGGTACTGGTCCTGAAGAATTTGAAGGATTTTCAAGCAACTGGCTGGCAACCATCTTGATGGAGTCGCCAATACCAGCGCCTTTAGTCTTGACATTCCTGGAAGCGCTGCTGGTGGTCACTTCTTCCTTTGTCGCGTTTTGTGGAGTCTTTTCACTGGAGCTCCTGAAATTAAGAGAAGCATAGTGTCCATAAATGCGAAACGCAACGAAAATAATATATTCTTTATTCTTTATTCTTTCATAATTGCATACATGTAGTAGGTACAAAAGATATTAGATATTATATTAGGTTCTTACATGCATATATTTTGAAGTATATCATATTAAAGTGAAAACTAGTCTCAATTTGTACTTTACACAAAGTAAAAATACAATTGTCGACCTAATCATGTTAAATATATACATAGTATCATTTACTAATTAGAGACTCTTCTCTCAGTCGGGACAATTATGACGAAAAGTCGTGGTTGTAACCGGATGATCTAAATTGGCTTCATTGGCTTTTATCTACGGCTTTTCTCAAAATGAAGTGGAATTTTTAAATAGGCAGATGTCTCTTATAGGTTAATATATAAATCTAGTTGGAAATTGTTTTTGTATGCTTTCATTTACCATTTAATCGTGATATATTTATATTTTCTGCTGGCTTTTGATGCGTGTGATGGTCCATGGTATCCTTTACATGTACTTTCAGAACTACATTACTATTATGTCAATAATTTGCCAATTATCTAGCCCCCTGCCAAACAAAATCTACATAATCCTTTGAAATCCGCGTTGTGGATCACGCTTAATCCCTGGTACCTTTGTAACTAAGTATGATTTATTTTTACCATCTAAAATAAGAATTATATAGCCCGGTATCCACAAAACAGGCTGTTATTAAAAATTAAGCCTTTCAAGTTTTAAGCAAATTTTGTTACATGAGATCACCTGTCTGTGTGTACCTGAAGCGCTACCGCAAAAAATCTATCTGCCTCTCTATCGCTCGAATATGCAAGAGCGATAGAGCAGTGAATCAAAAGGAGTGAAAACGCTTCTTTATATACATATTTTCATTGATTTTGATAAGATAATTGATAATGATAATTGATGAACATTGTTAACTAAAACTACATTACTCTTCACAAACTTGTCTAATAAATACACAAACGTTTTAAATAAAACGTCTATAAGGTTAAATAAAAAACGTTTATTTACAAAATAGAAAAACAAAAATAAATAATACTTACATTAATTTTCATTTTATTTACTTTAAAGAAAATGTTTGAAATAAGTTAATAAAACTATATGATATATAGGTAGATATGATTTGCTAATTTTACTCACAAATTAGGTCATATTGTGTTATAATAAGTACTTATATGTACCTACCTTAAGTATAAATAGTCATTTCAAAAAACCGTACAGTAAATCTGCAAACATATTTCACACAAAAATATATGATTCGCTCTCACACACACAGAAATTTTGTCAAAATATTTTCGATGTGCAATAAAAAAACTAATTACAGATTTAACAGATTTACTTGAGGTTAACAAACAATCAAAATCGATTCTTTTTTTAATATTATTACTAATTGCATTAGCCATTGTAAGCCTCAACCCCCTTATTCATAAAACTTTACGGGCCTGATTTAACTAGTTAAATTTTATTTTATCCCTTTCCTACAAATACATAAGTCAAATTCAGGCCAGTATCGCGTTTATGAATAACGCCTTAAATGTTTATCCTAATGCACATATTTGCAAATATTTTCGTGTCTTGACTCCTCAATTGTTAGAGGCATCTCACGCAAAAGCTCCAGATGTTCAAAATGTTGTACTTAAATGGAAAGTGAACGACCACTTCTCCGGAGAATCCAGTCAATATTCAGAGAGGAAAATGGGAGCCAAATACGGTAAAGCTGAACTTTAGGTGCTTCTCTTGACATCATCATTCTACATTAATAAATGAAAAATGCAGCTGTGACTATACAGTCATTACATAAATATAATTTCTAAATTAAAACGTATGCAAATTATAGAAATGATATTTATATTTCATTTCCAATTGATAATGTTATTAAAAATATAATAAAGAAATAGTATTGTTATTAAACATAAGTTTCCGTTTTGCATTTAACCGTAAATCTAACCGTAAATCTTTTGTAATTCCATTAGTAGAAATTAATATCAATCACTTTATCGTATTTGAATTTAAAAGGACATGATATAGTGTCCAAACAAATATTTCAACCTGCAAGACACAATTAGGTTACCTACTTCGAACCTTCCTCTAATGAATGAATGAATTTAATCCATACCAAGTCAAAAAATACTAAGGTTTTGTAAAAACAAATTAAGAATATCATTGTAAGTGCCCGGTTTTTATATGTATAAATATACTTAGGTACGTAAATACATGAAATAAATAATTTAAAATGTATTAATAAAACTTCAGTAACATTTAGGTTTAAGCTTAAAATATACAAAAACTACATATGTACTTAATATATTATGAATGCGTCACAGCATGAATATCGCTATAAGTAAGCATAACTAAACTTAAATATCAACAATAAGCTAATAGAGTCCGTATAAGCTAAATTTGCAACGGCTTGAACAGAAAAAGTGAGAAAGTGTCATTATAAACGTCATGTTTTCATAGATATTTGACATTAATGTTGATTACCACACTTTGTCTTTGCAAATGCCACGCAGAGTTAGCTTGGTCCGACTCTATCTACATACAAAATAATTTATTTTATAAATACTGATTTAGTGGCACGAAAAATAATAATTTGTTATTCAACCAGAACAGTTACCCATAGTCATTAGCTAATTTGATAGCAGTTTTTTTTATTAGTAAAAAACTTTTTCTAAATCATAAAATGGAATCTTCGGCTATTTTACCCTTCGTGCCCAGGCCTCTCTTTTATTACGTTTTTGCCTACGCCTTATTTCTAATTCGTTTTTGTCCCTAAGTTCCTTTGTTACTTTCTTCATCCATTCCTTTAATTTAAAAAACAAAGTAGGTTTTACAGAACTTCTTATTTCTTGACTATTTTTTGGTATCCTATTGTTCCAGTTTCTGTCTCCCGGAAAAGAGTTAAGATGCCACGTCTTGATATTATCATCCCACTGCCATTCAGGTCGGTAAACTTGAACTTTTGGTGCTTCTCTTGCTAAAGGCAAGCTACTGAAAAATGATGCTACACCATACGCCGCTGCAAATATCATTGCTATAGGAGAAAAGAAAAATGACAATAAACCAAAATTAAAAGGACTGAGAGATACTAACCAACTTAAAGCATTTAAAGAAGGTCGAAAAAAATCGAAAAATCCCGAAAAACTAAATAGGTCGTCAAGGTCACTACTTGGCTTACTAGGTTTTTGTAATGATGCTAGATTTGTACTGGACGAACCAAAGCCAGTCGCTTCCGGCGAATCTGATGATAATTCCTGGTTGGCCGCATTATAGTTTGTCAAACTCTCCCCTTCCACGGACGCATCTTCTTGCTCCTCATTTTCCTCAAATTCAAAATAATCGTTAGCTTGTGCGCTATCTGTTTCTGAATCATCATCGATAGGTTCATCAAAGGGTCCCGGGAAAAGTTCCGCATCTTCTTCCTCGGTTTCTATTACGACGTTTTTATTAATGACGTTTGTGTTGACAGCTATATTTAAATCAGGGCACGCTTCTTTGCCTTGTCCTTGGAAAGTGTTGTTTAAAGTAAGGAATATAGTAGGGCAGTCGTCGGGTGACGCACTGTATTCTTCCGGTCGTATGACGATCCTATCTGTATACGCGGTCGACGGTTGGAAAGTCGTGACCTCAAAATTGTGTTGCGGATAATTATTATACACAGAATTATGATAGTTATGTTGATTTTTGATAGGATTCTTTGTTTGCATAGGTTTTTTTGTAGTTTTACGATAATCGTTTTGAAAGCTAGGTTGAGGCCAAGGCTGGGGATTACCCACATTAGTAATTATAGGTGTAGGCATAGGTGTTGTAAAAACATAAGTAGGCCTAACGCTTGGGAATGGGTATCTGTCTATTATGTGAACGTTACTGGAATAAACTTGAGTTTCTTCTGAATAGTCTGGTTTGGGTTTGTATCTATTGTTTACTAGTTTGTTGTAAAGTTTATTAAAGCTTTGATAGCTACTTTGTTTTTCCGTAGTTTCAGTGGAAATATCATCATTTAACTCTGTACTTGTATGGTCACTGTTAAAAGTATTTTCATTGGATATGGCTGTATCCAAATTAAAATGCAAGTCTTCATATTTTGCCTTGTCTCTCCATTTAGTAACTATTTTACGTATAGGAGGATTATGTTTATGAGAAATTAGCAATTTATGATCATGCACAGGCTGGGATATTTTTAAATTATTTTTGTGATTTATAACTTTAATTTTATTCTTTGTATTATCGTTTTTAATTGACGGGTTTCCAATCTTCTTTCTTTTAACATGATCTTTGGATTTAACTAAACGACTCTGTCTAGTTGGGTGGCTATACACTTCTTTTGACTGAGAATTAAAGAAATATGCGTTAGAATATAGGTCTTCTTTTAAGGGTTTAGTCGTATTCCTATTAAAACCATTTTCATGACTATGACTGTTTCTAATTAAATCGGAATTATTTAATAAACTAATGACAACAGGTAACTTAGGCGAAGTTAAACTACGTTGCTTATATCTAAATCTATACCTTGTGGATTCTGTGGTTTGTACATTATTTGTTGATGCATCATTAGCCGGTGTCGGCGAAGTCACCTCCTGTGGTCTTGAATCAACAAACTGACATAAAATAACTACTAATAAAACTAAAGTCCACTTTGAACACACACTTTTCCGTCGCGTCATTTCGGTCGAATAGCAGATTACCTGGAAAAAAGAAAGAAATCGTTAAAAAAGGAAATACAGAACACATACAAATGTTATTTTTATATTTAAGTACACTAATGTAGCTGATTTAAATTTTCGTGGAACTTAAAATAAATCATATTAATTTTAAACATCTGCATGAGGACCCTTCTCTGATGGAAAGCCACAAATAAGTTTGTAATACAAACGTCGTCAAATGAAAACATCATAAAAATCAATTTAACGGTTACAATATCAAACTAAAACAAATTAAGGAGAACAAGTTACACAATAAAGGAAGCCAGAAAAACTATTCCGTTAGCCTATCGTTAGCTGCGCGAGATTACCGTTACCACCGTGGGATGCCGCTGATGTAAATACGTAATGATGCATAAGAGGGTTACGATGATGTATATACATTTATTGAAAATTCGACACACTTTAAGTGAATCTATAAATAAACAAATGGCGAAGAGAAAGAAAGGCCTGCATCTGCCTCTTTAATATATTTTACCATTATATGATTTCAAGCTAACATGGTTAATTGGTCATTTACATTGTAAATACTATTGAAAACGGGGTATTTACCATACATATTTGTTTTAACACAGTTCAGGTCAGCCTAGTAGAAATGTCGGGAAGTTGCCAAAACAAATATTTAAATATGGTAGGTACCTAAATACCCTGTATGCAATAGTATTTATTATAGTTTACTACAATATCAGTTAATTAAAAATTAAAGTATGTATCTACGACGACAAAAAAATTACACTGACAGTTGTCTTTGATATTTATAAAGTTGTGCTCACCTTTTTCTTTACCATATGAAAACAAATAATTTAATTTCAAATTTAAACAGAAATAAATAATTAATCAAATACAAATACAAAAAATATTTGCGCTTTATGTAATCAAACAACGAATAGATCTTATAAGGATACACCGTCAAAAGTAATACGACACATGTTCGTCAAGAAAATCATTTCCTGCTCTAGGTGTTTGTCAAAGTTGACCTATTCCCAGCTTATTGAAAAAGAAACTACTCCGATACAACGTGCTCACGCCAGTCCCGATAAACAATAACATTCAAGACAGCGTTACAATACCTCGTAGGTTTTACCGTGAAGACGATTTTCCTCAGGAAACGCTCAATGGATTTCGAGTAAGCGATATTTCCGTGCGATGCAATAGAACGCCCAATTAAGCTGGAGCTTTATCGAGATATAAATTAATACGGATGAGGGTTCTATCTTTTGTGGCTAAGTGAAGTTGAACGACCGTACGGCCCTGACCGCCAACTGGTTCGTGCGTGGTTGTTTGTGTATGGCATTACTGACCTGGATAACAGAAACAGGCTTTTTGGGTTTTTCGGTCCGTTAGCGTGACAGCCGTTAAGGTAATTTGGCGATATATTATAACTTCATACTTAAAATTGTCACCAAATTCGTCGTCTGGTTAGTGGTCAAATGCTTCTGTCTATTGAATATTAAACATTTTTAATTTTTGCGGTTTTACACAAAAAGATTCTTCTGTGACTAATATTGTGTTGTCCATTTCAATGACCTTGATGATAATAATCGTATGACTGCCCGATTCGAACTTTAAGATACGTCAATTTATAGATCTAGAAACGATATGGATTAGATTAGGATGTTTGAAGAAACGTCACAGTTGACACTGACATAATATAATCCATATCGTTTCTTAGATCTTTTAATTGACGTATCTTAAAGTTCTAATCGAGCCGTGAGTCATTCTTTTCTGTAAAAGCTTCGTATAATTTTACACTAAAACCAACTTTCTCGTGTGCGTCATTCGCATCTTCATTATCTTTACAGTTATCGTCATTAATGGCTTCATGTCCATCAGTCGCTAACATCTTGGAAATGTCCATTTCCTCAGTAGAAGAGTATTTAATGACACATTTAAGTATTAAGTAAGGGTAATCATCTGTTTCCTTTACACCTTTAAGTATGATGTTTAGAGTAAAAATATTTTCCTAGTAACGGTAGTACTTGACCGTAACATACAAGTACTTAATGGTAGCATGCATCTTAACAGTGTTTCCAGGCCCCAATTTCACATCGGTGACAGGTGCGACGAATTGTAAAATCACTGTTGCTGACGTCACAGGCATCAATGGGCTACGATTACCACTTACCATCGGGCGGGCCGTACTTCTGTTTGCCACCATCATTGTATTATTTAAAAAAACTTTATTATATCGGATAAAAACAGATATTTCTCCTGCGAAGTTTCTGACAATTGTCAAAGATTTAGAAGAATTGTAGGTAATTCTTGACAGGTAATGAGTTATATGTCAGAATTTCGTGACAATTGTAGTGTTTCTTGTGACAATTGTCATAAACTTAGCAAGAGAAATATCTGTTTTTTCCGATATCATAAAGTTTTTTTTAATAATACAATGATGGTGGCAAACAGGAATACGGCCCGCCCGGTGGTAAGCGGTAACCGTAGCCCATGGATGCCTGTGACGTCAGCAACAGTGATTTTACAATTCGTCGCACCTGTCACGTTGGTGAAACAGGGGCCAGGTATATTATGTCACTATTACTAGATAATATTGCATGATATAATTATAAGTTAGTACCTATTTACTCAGATGAAATAGAAAACATGGTAACTAATGTGCAGATTTCTATTTTATTATTATTATTTTAAAATAACTATATTTTTGTAATGGATGATGTTAATAAATGATGTTTCAAGTTATCTGATCAAGTTTTTTGTACAATAAAATATCCTATAGGTAGTTTTTTTACTACATTAATTACTTTATTCTTTTGAGCGCTTCTGTAATTATTTATCTGTAAGAATACCAGACGGGTTTTCTCTACTGAGAAATAGATACTTCAACACTAATGTAAATTATTGTATAGTTATTGTTAGTCCTGAGATATATTGTATGACAATAATACAACATACTCTTATAACACACTTCAACACACTGTTGATCTCATACACAATTATAGTGTAATAGGTACTTGTTTTATAGTTATTCAATGTTGCAGCAGCATACAGATAGCTGTATTAAATAATGTCTAAAAGCTGCATGGACTATTGTTGTTATTTCTGTAAAGTTTATATTTATATAAGGAATAAATTAAATATGCTTCTCAGAAATTCTAGGACTTTATCAATAAATTACTTCATCTCATGTACCAACTCCTGTACCTTCATCAGTGTTACTACCACCTAGTTCATCCAAATATATAGTAAACAGTTCCGTATAACTTATTGGCGTTATTCATAAACACATTATAATATAATGGCATTATTATTTGTCATGAGACTTAAGTATTTTTAAGGAAGGGATGAAACATAAATTAACTAATTGAGGCTTGTAATTTTTTATGAACAAGGGGGTTAATAAATATCCTTGAAAGAAACATAACTATACGACCTGATTCGAACTTTAAGATACGTCAAAAATTTGCTAAGGATACGTGTCAAAAGTGACGTATTTCTCAGCCAAAAACGTCACTTTTGACACTGACATATTCCATCCATATCGTATCTTTAGCACAGATTAATAAATAGTTACTACGTAACAGATACTTCATTCCCAAACAAAAGCAAAAATACCTACGCTATAATAGCCTACAGAACCTTAATAATAATACCTGCTGCTCAGGACAAGAAGAAATGTAGCATAATTACGCGCACAAAGAGTCGAGACTGTGTTGCCCGCCGTTCGAGTCACGTGCCAACGCGTCATCGTAAGAATGCGCTAGGGTTGTAGCTACCCTACCTATGATGATTATTGTAATAAAACGAATGTTGCGAATCATTTTAGTTTTAATATAATTATTTATAATTTTTTCACTTCTCGGAATTCTCTGTTATTAAAATTTAATAAGTAGTTGAAAATATCCTAAATCGCGTAAATAATTTTAATAAATATTCAGGAGCAAAGCAACGGACAATCAACGGTTTTTGAAAGTTGTAATACGGTGCTACCAGGCCGATTAATTATTACGTCGTCAAAGTTATTTAAAAATACTTTTTAAAACCCTTCAATATAATTATTAAACTTTCAGGTGGGACCTTTAGCCCGCCATAAAAAGATGAATTTTTATTATAGGCTTTTTCCTTTGTTTTTTTTACTTTTTCACCCATCTACTGCACAATAATTACGTGGTTTCGGCATTTCGAAGCATAAGCGCGGGAAACGCGCGGTGCAATGCGGTGCGAGCGCTGAGGTGGGCGTTCGGCGGCCCTCTGTCGGTTGTATCGTCGACGATACGCCGAGCAGTAGGCATATAGCGCGTGGCCTTGAGCGTGTGACGGAGGCCTGTCTTTAGCGAGTTTTTGACGTATCTTAAAGTTCGAATCAGGCCGATAGTCTTCAGATGTTGCAGGTTGGGGGGTAGGGATAAAAATTGTGTTTAAACATTTTAACTACCTACTTCTGCGCGGACGAAGTCTCTAATATAGACTAGTCTATAAATACAGAGCTGTATTAAAACCCCGCTAACTATTATACCTCGTTCTTCGATCATTATGTTAATAGTGTAACTGCGGCGCGTGCGCATAGGAATGCGTTCTCGTTTGCACTTCCAATCCGTTTCAATTTCTCGAACGATTGTTGGAATGAGTTGATAAGGAAGGAAATATTTCCTCCCATAAGACAGATTTATAGCTATAAATATGTATTTAGAACTAGCTTTTACCCTAGAATCTGTAAACTGGTTAAAAAGTATGGTAAATATATAGAATAGGTCTACAGACTGCTTACACCATAAATCGTGGAAGGCAGGACCTTTCAATTTAAAACGAATACAGCGATGTAGAACTTCCTGTAGAGCAAAATTTTTTTCTATGTTTTTTTTAATGAATTTTCAAAGACCATAAAAATGCGATTTAATGTTTTTTAATAAGTTTTATTGTTGTTTTTTGTAGTTAGCAGAGGCTAGTACTAAATAAAATTTAATTAATGTCGGTTGTCGGGTTATGGGTTGAAGTGAAAAGTTAATTGATTCCCAGAGTTACTTTTATATTTTTAATTGAACATAAACTGAGAAATAATTTCTGCATTTCATTAAATTTTATAACCTATTAACTGCCAGACATAAAAGCTGGCTATGGAAAGCTGACTCTATAAATATTGCATACTCTTTCCTAGCCTATTCTACCAGATGTTAAATCTTACAAGGGTTTGAAAAAGGTAAGAAATAGAGGATAATTCTAGTTTTGTACTAAGTTTTAGACAAACGAATGTCGACTTGCAAGCAATAATACTTCCTATCATTACAGCAGAAACGTATCAAGGCAAACAACCACAAGGCATTACAGCAACAATAACCTATCAACCACCATATACTTAATAGATACCACGTACCACGATAGATGACAATTTACGTGCAATACTTGGTTCATCGCAGACGGAAACACTTTCCACTTTATGTCACTTTACGCTTCATATCACCTTCATATTTTTTGTCACTTCTATTACAAAGCATTAAGGTTTATATTACGTATTGTTTACTGTTAGGCTGGAGGCGGGTAAATATAGTTTTGGCCGGTTGGATTGCTCTTTTGTTTCCTGTTAAGGTTTTTCTGTGTTATTAATCGATTTTGAAATAATTTGCTTCAATAATGTAATTTGACAACGTAACTGTAGCTTGTTACCAATGTTGAAATGACGATACATGATTTTTTGACACTATATCAGTAGTTAACAAGGGATAGTATCATAGTAACTTGGAAAATGAAAAAGCAAGGTTAGTGTTTATTAGCACAACTATGATAATACTGATAATGAAAGGAAACAGTTAAAATTGACGTCAAATCTGTTTTCGCCATAACAAGCCAATGAGGAAAGTGTAAGGTTTTCGCACCATATGTTTTTCATGATCGTGTTATTTGTGAAGGTGGCGAAAAATTTTACATTGCAATCTAGTTTATCATTACTTATGTTATTTTTATACACACAATATACAAAAATTATAAATTTCATAAAATAAATACAAACTTGAATATAATATGTTTTAGATTTAGGTATTATTCAAGTTTAGGTCCAAATAAAATTAAACTGTGTTTTTAAACAAATGGTAGTGTAAAACATGGAGACTTTAAAAATGCTCTGGGATACATAGGTTATTTATCAGGTACCTACAATGTACTTAAATATGTATTGAGTACCTACAAAAGCTTCTGTTTACCAACTTAGCTTAGAAACTTTACGACACAATACGAAATAATTATAATGTGACTAGCTTTTAATGCATTCATCTCCTTCGATGCGATTAAATTAAATCCTTAATATTATGAGAGACAGGTTGTGCAAATCCATTTGTGTCATTTTGACGTTACTTTACACTTGATGTATTAAGATCTAGATGTAGGAGAAAGGCTACTATTATCAGGTAGTCTTAATCCAGACAATTAATTACCTACCCAGCTTTTACTTAGGATTAAGTCTGCAGTAGCTTTCTCTACATTTGTTGCTTTAGATTTATTAAGAACCTAGATCTCTCCATAGACATGACAAGTAAATACTTTTAGTTGCACCTTATTTATGTGACTCATAATATGTGACTTAAAATGATTACAGTCAAAACTTTCGCAATGTTTATTTATTACATTTTACGGGATAACTGGATCTTTTTATATATTTTTTTTTATATTACACAATTAACTGGGTACTAAATACGCGAAATTATCGGTCCCACGGAAGAACCCACTAATTTCTAAATTTATTTTTAAGCGCGAACAATGGAACAATTCTTCGATTTTGACTAAAAGTACCGTCATCTTCTTATCAAATCTCTTTATCTGCCAACATATTTGTTTTACTTTTCTTTATTTCATTGTTCCTATCTTGCTATCAACAATAAGGTCCATTAATAGAATTATGTCAAGCGTGATCGTTTATCAGAACGGTGTCACGTCATTGTCTCAAGTTAGAGTTCCGTTAGTACGCTGGTCGGTATTTGACACACTTCGCCTTAAATAAATGGGTACTTTTGTTCAAGTAACTAAAAGGATGGCTTTGTCCTGGCTGTCAGGCTGTCATTCTGTCACGACAGTTTTGTATTTTCAGTCCTTTTATATAGAATGTATCTACCTACACAAGATAGGTACATTAATTACATCAAAGACATATGTAACTTCGTATAAGATAAATAAAGTCTAAGAAAAAAACGTGCCTCGGAAATCAAGAAAAAGTCATTCTCGAATAGATGGCGCCATCTACCTTTGGCCTATTCTCGGCTAGATGGCGTTGACGACACCGTTTGATATTTAACAATTTAAACACATATCAGTGAAAGAACATGGGTCAGTATGAAACAATAAAAATTAATAACCATTTATCCGTATACATATTTTGATTAATTTATACATTTTCAATTTTATTTTAAGTTTTAATCGTGTGTCGATAGATGGCAGTAAATGTACCGTGACTACAAAATTTACTATGGCAATAGCCCTCTATACTATCTATTCTCTTTGCTTACATACAATAATGGCTGAGACCCTACTACCCAAGTAAGTAAATTCATGAACTAAAAAACCAGGCTATGATTATAAATGATGAAACAGTACTTCCTCAAAAATTCTATAACTAAAGTCGTGCAATCCAAGAACATATCGACACAAATGTGAACGCAGTGTTGGGTGATGAAACTTAGTTTACATAATGTACCATCACTTTTGGTGCAACGGTTAGGGTCACAGTTGATCACGTTGTAAAATAGTACTTATTAGATTTAACGATATCCTAATTGCATAATTTTGTAAAAGAAACTTAATACAAGTAGTGAAGATAGATCTTTCAGAAAAAAAAGTTACTTCATTAATCATTACCATTGTATATTTGGACGGGTGACCGGAAGGCTGGAGCTTACCTCGCCCAACGCATTGGCGTTGCCGTTCAGCGCGGTAACGCCGCCAGCCTTCTGGGCACCCTACCGGACGGCACAGACCTGGGGCCAATTTTCTATTTGTAGGTTTTTACTTTTTAGGTAGTTTTAGTTTAGTCTGTTTACTTCTTAGTTTAATTTATTTTTGTTAGTCTTAATTTTTTAGGTGTATATTTATGATAATAAATTTGTACATAATAACGATATTTTTGAACTTAGCTGACAAATAAGGTTGCCAATTTTATGCCTTTCAAATAACGTTAAATCTAATTATTGCACATTTTCGTAATGTTTTGTACTCGTAGTATTTACCATTTGGTATCAGCCTTAAACAGTGTATATTAATTCTAATAAATTAAGATTATTTTTTTAAGAACCCATTTAACCCAACACTTCCCTACTATTTTGATTCAATCTGTCTGTATCCGCATAAAGGTTGTCTGGAAGAGATCGCTTTCTAGTGATAAGAGCGCCTGTTGTCTGCCTTTATATATAATCAGTTGTTTTTCCTTAAGTTGTCTTTTCTAACTATCTAACGGGTCTCTATTGTTTACCATAAAGTTTTAAGTCATAATTTGTTTTTTCTCAGAAACGCGTAACTTTACAGAATTGCCGTAAAACAAACCTAACCTAACCGATCTATAGGGTAACCTTACGAAGATCCTAAAAGTTAACAGTTTCAGAATTATGACTAATGATAATCTGACAATCATTACATTATGATTTTCAATAATTATGTCAAACAAAAAGATCCGTTTATCTACACATAATATCAATTTTAAACAGTAACAAGTTTGCTACTCGTAAATATATGAACTTAAGAATTAGCACCTGCTTGGACGCCAGTGTAGTATGCAGATAGGGTGAAAGTGCCGAGTGCATTCTGTATACTCTGTGCCACGGTGCTCTAGAATAGGCCTGCTCTCTCTAGGGCCAAGGGCCACTTTCATTTGTTTACTTACGATATTGTGGCATTGGCTCATATAGATTGGATTACAACCGGTTATGGAAAAAAACGGTTAAGTAGCATAATTTCCAAAATCAAATATCCTAAGTACGAAATTCCTAAAGACAGAACATCTAAAATTAAAATGTCTAATGTACGAAATTCCTAAAGATGCATGTCCTGAGGTTAATCAACCTATTTTTTAAATGTCTAAAGCACAATAATGCTAGTGAATGAGCTACGTCCAGTTGACCTAAGTTTAAAATGTATCAATTGCGGAATATCTAACGACATTTGTCCTGTTTAGCTGACCTTAGTTTCAAGAGTCTAACTAATGTAATATACTAATGTAAAACAAAAATAGACCACCCTGTCCTGCACCCTGCTCTAGTTTCCACATTTTGTTAAATGTAAATCACTAAAGTCTGTCTAGATAACAGGAACCACAACTACTAAGTATCGTCGACCACTAGGTACTATTAAACTTCGTATTTTCATATAAATGTCACACTTTTTCGCACATAACTTAGACAGACGTCTGTTTCATTTATTACTTGACTAGACACACTCTAGTTAAACATATGTAAAATCTGAAAACTGAAGCCGGATGCACAATGCTAATCATTTATGCTTTAAACTTAATTAAATTTCTTTATTAATTTCAATATTTATAATTGCAACTGCAATGAATTACCGATACCTACACTATGTATTTTTTTAAATTTTAGTTCTAAACTCAGTCTTATTAAACTGGCGGATCTAGGTACTTTTAGGACTTGATTTTAGCAAATTGTCACAACAATGGATAAAAAATGTTATTTTAGGTACTTAGTGTTGTTAACTACATATAGTAGTTGACTTAACTTTGTAAAACTTTTTTTAGAACGTAGTTTTTTTGAACCGTCAAAGTAGTGTTTAAAAAAATATTATTAACAATATGTAAACAATGTAAGTCAATAGAAGCTCGAAAAGTCCTATAAAAGTAAGCTTGTATTTATTTATTTAAACTTTATTGCACAAAATACGGAACACCACAATTGGCAGACTTAATGTCTAAAGACATTCTCTACCAGTCACCCATAGGGCTAAACAGAGATGTAATAAAAATGGTGGAAAATTGGGAATATATGTATATTTTTAGTGAGTATGAAAGTAAACAGTGGGGAAAGTAAACTTTTCTGTTTAATTACTTAACAGTTTCATGTTTAAACAGCGAATTATTATTATGGCAAAACATTACAACTTTACAGCATCTATACGATGGTAAATGAAATTATTAAACATTTAAACAGAATGTTAGCGCTATAGACCATATACTTTATCTTATATTTATTATATAAACTCAAGGAAGCAAAATCATGGTTATGAATTGCAATTAGAAGAAGACAAAGTAGGCATAATTTCAGCTCCAATTATATGGTTGATCATAAAGAATGCAAGAAACAGGTAATGAGTCGTAAATAATCATAATTTTGTGAGTAACGTAATTATTTCTAGTAAACTCTGTACCTATCTACAACCGAGTTTTTGTTGATTTTTCTAATCAACAAAAATTAATGAATGAATGAAATAAATGAAATGAATTACAACGAATTTTCTAGCGTTAAAAATTACGATCAAATCAGCTCATGTCGGTTTTGAATTAAATAATCATTTAAAAATTGAATAATTTAAAACGAATGAAATTTCATTTAGCTGTATTTTATTGCGACTAGAAAGGTAGTTACTGACTATTTTTTTATCTACTTTTAATAGCGTTATTTTTTATTAATTTTTTTGAACCCTATATTTATATAACTGTCACTATAATATAATTTTCGGTTGATTATTTGTAGTGAAAATTATGAAACAATATTTTATTTTGTTTATGTCGTGTGTTTGATATTTTTCCAAATTATATTTTATCGATAGGAAACATTTAGTAATAACTTTTTATCTTGATAATAGTGTCTTTAAACCTATATATTTTTTTTATTTATAGGTATTAAAAAATAAACAACTCACCGATTAGTCAGTTCACACACCGCGCGCGCACGCTCGCATACGTCGACTGACGGCGCGCGCGCCGCAACGGTGCGTGCCAGTTACCCGACCAGTTAATGACCCATTTGGATCTAGAGGATCCCCTGTTTGGTTATGTTATCAATACCCTGATTAAATAATTAATTTCAAGATTTCTAGATGACACCAGTAAATTAACACACCGTTCTGTTACTGGTTTCAGAACATTTGATAAGCCAGTAATGGAACTATAAAAATTAAAAACTTAATCGCATAATACCCCAACAAAGTGTACATTTTTCCATACAAAACTTCAAATCCAGAAACACGTAAACTTCAAACGCCAGTCACATTCAAAATGGTCGAAAATAAAGGTATCACGGGTTGCTATAAACATAGGAAATAGAATTGTTAATAAAAAATACGACAATTGGTTGAAATTGCTATACCTATTTCTTATTTTAGACAAAAACCGTGATCTTGTTCATTCGTTCATTCACTGGAGGGTTTACCCTAGCCAACCCTAGCGTAACAAAAGCATTTTCCTCAAGTTTTAAGTGAAAATTCTTGAAGTATAAAGGCTAGTTCGACTACCCATTTGGACCTAGCGACAATCGTCTATAATTTGGTTATGGATTGTTTGTTATAGAGATGGATCGAATATGGACTTTGCCGAATATTCGGTTCAGATCGTACCGAATATTCGGTTGGGCTAAAACGCTGAAAACAAGTTCATACAGGTCTGCGATCTGCACTCCTCATGTTTTGACCCTGACCGCGAAGTGCACCTGCGCCAGCTAGCGGACGTCTTTAAAAAAGAATTTGTTTATTCGGTAAATATTCGGCAGTTCGAACCGAACTATTCGGCTGAATACGAACATTGAAAAATATGCCGAATATGCCGAATACCGAATAATTACCGAATATTCGGCCCATCTCTAGTTTGTTATGTTTTGTTTACCATTATGTAGATTTTTTGTAAGAAATCATTAATCGTGCCAAAGAAAAGCATTTTCTTTAAGTTTTGATTGAAAATTCTTGAAGTGCGTATTAGGATCACCCTGAAATGCACATGGCTCATTCTCCCGGAGACTTTTTTGTAAGTAAGTACGTAAGTGCCTTGCCTTTTCTAAAAACCAATGGGAGCAAACCCTTCTGATTATAATTTTATTAATCTACTTAAGCTACTATATAATTAGAAATCAATAATCATCGCACTTTTTTTCTTAAGTAAAAATCCCTTAAGCACTTACTTACAAATTAATAATAAGTCATTAAAATTAGCAACTTTTTACAGGTACCTAGGTAAAAACCACTTTGCTATATGCATGCGATTAACAAGGAGAATTTATATTCTCTTTGATTCTAGTTAATGAATAGGTGCTTAATGACAGATAATTAAACATTAAACATAATTATTATCTATCAATAAAATTTCTTACATTAAACAATTGTTGTTTTATGTTTAGTATTTACTGAGCCCCGATTATTTCCTAATTGTCTGCTCACATGCATGTTTAATGGTTTTCATCACACTCGCTCAGTAAATGTGGAATTGCACGCAGGTTTAGCGGGAGTTATAGAAAAAACGTTTTCCCTAGGGAGTTATGAAGTTTCCAGTGCCATAATTAACAGTTTTTTGTCTTTAAACTTAATTTTTGTATCGCAAGTGTGATGAAAAACATTCTGTGTAACTCGGGACGTAATAATATTGCAAACTCGAGTCTATAAATCGCTCCGGCAAGCCGTCGCGATTTAACTATACTCTCATTTGCAATATTTAACTTACGCCCCATGTTGCACAATGTACTATTTTTTATCCAGTCGTAGTTGAGGAAAATACTTTTCACCACACCAACCTGGTAAAGGCCTTCTTGATTGTTCAAAAACTGATGATAAAGTTGCATTTTATCCACATGTGGGGCAAATTTAAATTTAACGACAGGTATTTAAAAAAGGGGGCCGCTACATACTGTATTGTGTATTTAAGTAGGTACCTTTTGAATACATCAAACTAGTTTTTATGTTGCTGGATTCGTCAATATATGCGTCCAAAGTTAAAACGGCCGTTTTTGTTTTGAGTTCCTAGATCGACGAATCCAGCAACATAAAAACTAGTTTGATGTATTCAAAAGGTACTTAAATACACAATACAGTACGTAGCGGCCCCCTTTTTTAAATACCTGTCGTTAAATTTAAATACTAGGTACTTATTGAATGACATTCTTTTGGATTTGATTTGTTTGATATTTTATAGTTAATATTTTTCTCGGGTTAGTGTGGTGAAAAACTTTGTGTTTCACTCGCGGGCAAAACTTGTTTAACCATCGTGCCTTGTAGTCCTCGCAACTCTCAAGATTCCACTTTTCGAACCACTTGCTGCGCTCGCGGTTAAATTTTGTAATCTATACTAATAAATGACATAAAATCGTAATGCATAAAATATGTTTGTTTGTAAACTGACCGTAAAAAATAAGTCGAAAATCATTTTGTCAATTTGTGTGGTACTTACCTATTTAAAGTGGGAACTCTACAGTGACGTATAATTTGTATGATTCATATTTATATTGCTAGCAGACCTGTTTTTATTGTACCATGTTGCAGTTTTCGTGCATATTTTGAATTACATTTAATTTTAATTAAATTAGGTAGTTCCAATGTACCTAATTTTAGCGCCATCTTTATTTTACAAGGTAAACCATATGAGTCACTCTAAGAAGCCATTGCGTCACTGAGCAACTTATTGGGCATAAAAGTTAAGTAAGCTATTCGTCGCTAGATGGCGGTGCTCTATAGATTACAATTGTTGTATGTAGATGGCACTATACTCAATTTACGTTCGAAAACTACTTTTTACTATGTTCTGCCATTCGTCGATAGGTGGCGCTGCAATACTGTTAATAATGGCAGTATTCAGCGACCGTGTATTCCGTGTAAGTAATGACCAGAAACAATAATGTTTTGAAACAGATTATTTTATTACAACACAATACTTAGTTTTGTTTCTTAAAATTAAACATTTGTATCAATAAAATACTTTGTATTTATATGCATTATTATACATATAGATAACTATTAGGTAGGTACAGTCGACGTCAAAGATAATATATGTTTACACTTTTGCCCCTCACTCCTTTGTGACTGACATTTTTGTTTGAAGAAACGTCACTCTTGACACTGACATGTCCGATCCATGCCGTGTATTTAGCAAATTATGTGACGTATCTTAGAGTTCGAATCAGGCCGATAATACCTAAGTACCTCTACCTAAATAGTTATTATATTATTACTTTTAAGGACTTTTTATTTACCGCATTGGCACAGTACACATCGTCCCAATTTTGAACTCTATAGCTCTGTATTAAAGGTGCAGCTATACAGGGCGTCCCACGGCTATGCCACATGGAGGGAAAGTACCCTGAATATTGTAGAACTGCATTCATAGATTTTTAAATAATTACATGGTTGAACCGGGAATCGAACCCACTGCACGAGAAATAAAATTACCCTGTAGCTTTATCATACCGATCACCGGGTTCGATTCCCGGTTCAACCATGTAATTATTTAAAAATCTATGAATGCAGTTTGAATTGTTTTTTAAATTAAAATAATGTCTTCTTTCAGTAAAATGTTCCATCTACAGTATTCAAGGTACTATCCCTCTATGTGGCATAGCCGTGGGACGCCCTGTATTTAGTCATACCAAGCCAAACCAAGGTATATAGGCCGTTATATTTCATAACAGCTATAACTCAACACGTAAGAAAGCGGGATAAATCGTATCAAAGCACTTTCCACGGCCAAATAGCCAGTTTTATTCGATTCAGAGTAATTCGAGCGATTTTCCACTGGCATTGTGACCTTAGGCGAAAGTCTTCATGGTGGATTGTAGGTTTCGCGAGGCGGATGTTTATAGCAAATAATAAGCCAAAAGTCTAGGACGCCATCACAACCATAATATATCATATTTATATATATATATATTTTAATTTATTTAGGATCACCAAGAGACAATATTTATTTAGGATCACCAACAGACATCATGAAAAAATAATCTGTAGCTTACATAACATTAAAGGTAGACGACTGTCAAATTATAGATAACCACAGCTTGCAACAAAATAATCGGCTAAGAGCATGTCGGGCCATGCTCAGTGTAGGGCTTCGTAGTTACTATTCTGTCAAAACAGGCCAAACGGGGGCTATTACTAAGTATCATGTACATTACAAGCATAAGTGAGTACCTTTGCAGCGCTTTGTACTTACTTACGTCTTTTTACAAAGAAAAGAAGATTTTTTGCAATAATTCAAAAATTACTGGGCCGATCATGTTCGTTATAATTTTCGTTGAAAGTATTTATTAAGCTTTTGTTTCACGATTTTAATCATTTTTTTTTTTGGACAGACAGACATGGAGCAACTATAAGGGTTTCTAAGATAATATATATAATGTATAATTGAAATAAAAAGGAGGAAATAAATTTCGTTATTCCACTAACGTGCTTAGTACAGTCGTATCTGGCAATGTTGTAAACGAGATATGACTTTGTCATAGCAAGCTCCGATATATGAAAGACATTGCTGTCAGCCATGCAAAAAATAATAGAAAATTCTTATACAACCCCTTTCCCATTTGGAATTCGACCTTATGTCACATCATTAGTACTCACTTTCGTACACAATGACCTTTTTGTTAAAGCCTCTTAATCTTTACGCTACAATGATTTAAGTGATATTAATTCGTTAGTAAGTTAAGCCTTTTTAGAACTAAGCAGTTGTTCCTAAGATCATTATAAGAAATAAAAGACGTAGAGCCTAGAAAGGGCCCTTGCGGAATTGGAATGCGCGTTTTTTGAAGGTTTTGTTGGCATTGTGTTGGTACATGACGATGGTTTGATGAATAGGTGAAGTTAAAAGAAAAATTTGACAATCCGATTGTCGAATGCGGACATATAGTCTCTATGATTAATTGATGACCTAAAGAGGTACCTATACCTATTATACCTCTGTATGTATTCTCGTTGCAAAAAGAACTTAATGTTAATGTTAAAATAATTTAATGTATAATAATGTCCCGGCCAGATCATAGATTTATCATTTAATGAAATTCCATTTTAGAATTGATCACTTCATGATATGGTTAGGTTAGGTTTGACTTTTTCATGATGTGGCGAGCCGATCAATTTATGAAATGATATATTTTTTTAAAGATATAGCCACGAAATAATACTTACTTATAGGCAAATTTGAGAAACGTAGGCGCGAAGTATCGATCTCCCACATTTTTTTTAAAGTTTTAAGTTGCTTGCAGGCAACCCTGATATTAATATTTTATTAGATCATAAGATCAAACTTCACTTGAATGAACCTAAATTTTATTACTCTCCTAAGCTAAAAGGTGGTATCTCAAAAACAAATGCACTTTAAAATTGAACTTTCAGATTAAGACTTTAAGGTATATTTGCATTTAATTTCCATTGATTTAGCTTAGGAGGCCAAAATACTATTACGATCTATTATGGCAATGTTACGGGCAACAGATAGTATCTCAATCTTTCTAAAATTAATAAGAAACCTCTATAGCAAAGTCGTGACGCAATTTGTTTGATTGAAACCGCAAAGATCATCAGAAATTAGATCATTTTTATGTCATGATGATTGTAAAGAAGAAAAAGTCTACCTCACAGTGATACCTATCACCACCACAAATCAGATATTATGTTCATCATTCGGTTCGGACGCCAAGAACGCCTTAAGTCGACGTAAACAGTCGTGCCTACAGCGCTAAGCGTGTTTAGAGTCAAACCTAACTCTGCATAGGTATTATCATTAATGTCAAATTTCTACCGTAGGTACTAAGGAAATTCTACTCTTTCTTTACCAGATAGAACATGAGAGCGAGCGGCATTACCATAATATTATGGCTGCTGATTAATTTTGGTAGAGGTCAATACAAAGCAGCAAAATGAATTTCCAAAAAACTAAGTATTTTTCAATTATACTTGACTCCTTGCCATACAAGGTTTTCTTTTAGATTAAATGGGCATTGAAACGGGGATTTTATAAAATTACGTCAGATATAGACCGATCCGGTTTTCAACCGCTTTATAGACTTTCGCCCCGCACCTAAATCCGTTTGAAAGCCTAAGCACGAACTAGGTTTTAGTATTTATCTGTACTCTAAAAACTATAGCATAGTTATTGACTGTAGGTACTCAAGAGGTTTTAATGGCAATTTGATCATCACTCGATATTATACCAGAGAGTGCTTTTTTACGGAAGAAAAAAATATGGTTTACTCATAAGACTCAGGATAAGATCTTTAACACCTAGTCCAAATATTTTAAAATTTCCAATACTTATATCCCCATATCTAAATATATAAACGTGAAAGACCTGACTGACTGACTGACTGACTGACTTAAATCAACGCACAGCCCAAACCGCTGGGACTAGAAAGTCCAAATTTGGCAACTAGATTCCTTATAAGGTCTAGGGGTCCACTAAGAAAGGATTTTTCAAAATTCATCCCCTAAAGGAGTGAAATGGGGGTCCAAAGTTTGTATGGGAAAACAAGATTAGTTAGACTATTTTATTCCAAATTTCACAGGAGTATTCCTAAAGATAAATGAGTAAATACGTGTTTCAGGTTTTTTGAAAATTGAACCCCTAAGAGGGGGAAAAGTCCCCAATAGGGTTGATATCTCAAAATATCAATATGGGTATCGTTTTCATAGTATTTTGAGACGCTAATAACAAAAATGGCATCAAAATTAAAATTAACGTAGCCGAAGTGAACAATCATCCCCCTGGTGGGGGTGCAATGGGGTTGAAATTTCAAAATATCAATATGGGTATCATTTCCATGGTTTTGTGGGACGCTAATTACAAAAATGAGATCAAAATTAAACGTAGCCGACGTGAACTATGGCCCCTGGTGGGGAATGCTAATTACGAAGATAGCATAGACGGTTGTAACATACACGCTGATTTACAGCCACACGTGATCCAGACTTTTGAGAATACAATGCCTTAAAGTAATTTTTTTTAGCTATTAGCTCAGGGAAAATTTCACTAATACCTACAATGGCTGTTGAATTGTTGGATATTGATGGGACCATGTTGGCTCACACTGTAGTACCTATAATTGGAGATGGAGCCTGTCAGGCCGCGTAGCCAAGATGCCAATCGCTTACTCTCCGTAGCGATCGAAACGCAACTGTCACTGTCGCGCTAATATGGAAGAGTGATAGAGAGACATAATGCTTTTCG
This sequence comes from Cydia splendana, assembly GCF_910591565.1. Lineage (NCBI taxonomy): Eukaryota > Metazoa > Arthropoda > Insecta > Lepidoptera > Tortricidae > Cydia > Cydia splendana. Next base: position 16,748,066 of record NC_085973.1, read on the forward strand.
TTGTCGAAGCGATAGCGATTGTAACCTTGGCTAGGCCGGCTGTTTCGCGCCATCTCCTATCTTCTGTATGATACGCAGGTGATGGCCAGGGAGGTGCGCGAGCAAATCGTTAGTCACGTGGTGGCCAACTGGGAGGAGTTTGTTATTATGTCTCATTAACAGTAACGGTGATAATTACTCCAGCTCCGTTGAATACTGCCTTGAAATGTCGCGCCCGTTTACTTACGGTAGTCTCTGCGAGTTGGTAGCGGCAGGACAACTGTTTCCGTGGGTTTTCGAAGTTTACCGCAACAATGAGCTATATATGAGAGTTGGTACTGTGGGTAATCCGGTGGGCCGACTATGATTTTCAAGTGATTTGTCTAGCGGTCATTTTGACGTATATATTCGCAGTGAATTACTCGTAAGACCCACAATATCAGAGCCCCCTTCTTCACTCCTCTCTGTGGTTGCCAAGAAGATTACCACGAGAAGGAATGAGGAGATTACCACCCCATTTAGAATCCGACTCATCATTATCTCTTACCGCTACCAAAACAGTTACTAAAAAACGCCGTGCCAGGTTCACGAATACTACACGGAACAAACAACTAAAAGCTGCCGCAAATAAATATATGCAAAACAAATCATCAGATCACCAAGCTGCCGTAAGCAGTTACCAAAAAATGAACCCTGATGTACACAGAGAAGCAGTAGCTAGGTATCAGCATCAGCAAGCCCACCCCGAGGTAAACCGTGACACCTCCGCTAGGTATCAGCAAACCCACCCCGAGGTAAACCGTGACACCTCCGCTAGGTATCAGCAAATCACACACACTGATACACTTCATCCATGTAAAACTCCGCACCATTTTGCAATTCTCTCTCAAGTTGCCGTTTAATGTCGTCCGAAAAACTGTCCTTATATTTTTCCCAGAGACTTAACGGGTCAGTAAGTTGAAAAAAACTAACATTATTATGAAAAGTTCACGCAGCTTGAAGGGAGAATCGCACAACGCAGCTTCCTCTAAAGTTGAGTCCCAATGTTTATCGTCCTCTAGCAATCTAAGGGAGAACCACTAATGTAGTGTATAAGGAGGTGCTATAGGTACAAAAGGCTACAACTACATAAATAAAAAATATAAATTAAAAGGTGTTAGGTACAAAACGTACATTAGATTATATTAAATAAGTCGAGCTCGATTAATCGATATAATTACAATTGGTGTCTTCAAGTCAAGAGTGAATACTGTGAATAAGCTTTTACTGAAATAGTGAGCTACACCTTCGTAGGGTTGCAAATAGAAAAAAAAAAACATATTTTTTTTTTTTCAAATTTATGAAAAAAAACATGAAAAAAAATCTGGCACCATGGTTTTTAGGGTTCCGTACCCAAAGGGTAAAACGGGACCCTATTACTAAGACTTCGCTGTCCGTCCGTCCGTCCGTCCGTCCGTCCGTCCGTCCGTCCGTCCGTCTGTCACCAGGCTGTATCTCACGAACCGTGATAGCTAGACAGTTGAAATTTTCATAGATGATGTATTTCTGTGGCCGCTATAACAACAAATACTAAAAACAGAATAAAATCAAGATTTAAATGGGGCTCCCATACAACAAACGTGATTTTTGACCAAAGTTAAGCAACGTCGGGAGTGGTCAGTATTTGGATGGGTGACCGTTTTTTTTTTTGCTTTTTTTTTGTTTTTTTTTTTGCATTATGGTACGGAACCCTTCGTGTGCGAGTCCGACTCGCACTTGCCCGGTTTTTTTTTTCTAAATTAGGTTTTTTTTTCAGATGAACAAAAATATGCCACCATAACGGTTTTTCGTGATTTATTTGTATATGTAACTTAAAACTAAGTAATTTTTGGGGAATCCCTGAATTCCCCGATGCGGCGACGAGAGGCGTTGGTGTTGCCAACAGTAAATTGCGATAACTACCACTACAGATTTCATTTATGTTGTTATTAATCAAAGTTGTTAAATTAAATTGGTTTAATGGTTAACATAAACTGACATAAAGTCTAAAACAAGTAAAACGACCGTATAAAAGTATTAACTGCCTTGCAAATTTTGAGTTTTCATACTTTTGAAAAAAAAACGTACTCCAGAAAAAAAACGTTTTTTTTTTCACGGTTTTTTTTCATGTTTTTTCTCAAGTCAGAAAAAAACCCTTTTTTTACAACCCTACACCTTCGGCCTTGTTATCACTTTCCAGCAGGTGAGACTAAGATCAGTCACTGTTCAGTCCGTAAAAAAAAAAAAAACAAAATTAAAAATAACTCTCCTGCGCGTGCGAAGCCGCGGGCAAAAGCTAGTACATACATAATTGTCATTCATCAGTTTATTCCTGAGCTCCTGAAGCGGTATAATGGTCGCATTTTTATTTTTATTTTTATCACCTGTCATGCCATGCGTCACTTTCGCACTTACATATTTGTTAGAACGTGACAGACATGGTGACAAATGATAAAGAGCCGACCATCTTAGCCCTACTGGAAGACCTATAATACCTTTAGGTATTTGGTTAAATTTTGACGAAAATATGTGTCGCTTAACTTCAACCTCGGGTAAATCCATTCGATCCTCTCAGCAAATATCTACCCTATTACCTTTTCTTAATACCAAAATCGCATAATCTGACAGATGGATTTACCCGAGTTCGAAGTTAAGCGACTCATATGTTTTATTGTATTTAAATCACGGGATTCTATTTTTTTCAAAATTTGTGACAATTCCACGTGATGATTGATGAGACATATTATTTATACTTATTTCGTAAAATATTCTACATATCTCTATTTTTACATATTCAAAAACTCACCCTTCAGCATCCTCAGCATCTCTTGCAGATTTCACCAACTCCATCCGCCATTCCACAAATCTCGATCTCCCATTTTCCAATCCGATAACCATCCATAGAATTACGTAATACATCGGAACAGCAGGTCATACCACTGGTATTTATCGTAATACTTTGATTCGGCTATTTTTCTAGCATTATCTACTCGTTAACCCATTTTATTTCGAGTCACGCCAATTTACAGATTCGTTTACTTATACCATTATATGTTTGGCAAACTTTTTCTTTTGTTTTGGGTCTTCACAAGTATCGACGAATGTTTTTTGTATCAATCATTATCAATTCCTGTAAAGTTAGTCCAATAATTAGCATTACCTTTCTTTCTTCAATATGATCTTCAGTAGTATTTACGATATAATTTATGTAGTTATCGTTATCGGCTTCTTTTAAAGTTTTACCATTGATAAATATTAACACATTTTTTCATTTTCTTCAATAGGCTCATCACAAACATTTGATGTTTTTGGTATCAATAATTATCAGCTACATTCAATTTTCCAAGTTTAATCACTGTTATATTATAATGTTTTCCTTTCGTTAAAATCTTACTGTAATTTTTTTGCATCAATTATTATCACTCGCCTCCATGGTTTAACCTTTCCGGTCTTTAATTGGATCTTTGTCACGTTTCAAAGTTTAACCTTACCTTTTCTAATACGCCTACTAATGTATTTCTGTATGAATCATTATGAGTTCTTCTAAACTAACCATTGATATATTACCGTAACCTTTTCCACCAAAACCAAGCATGTACTAATGTCTTTCCATATCAATCATGTCAGCGTCACAATTACAGTCTCCATATGTCTCTGTTACGTGTTTTATCTCATCAGCGAGAGCAACAATGTACTCGTAATGTGGATTGTAAGAAATTGTAATTTCCTTTGGTAATTTGTTTGTCGCTTTCCACTTAACGATGTCAGGATGATCTGCGATGCTGGAAAGAGAGAAAGGAAACTTGAGTTTTGTAAATGACAAGTAAATAGTAAAGACGGTGAGTCTCCAATACAATGGTAATATTATGTACAAAAAGCAACACATCGGTGGACCTAATGCCTATAATAAGGTCCACCGTTGGATAATTAACAGTTGTATATATATACAAAGAAGTATAAAGAAAGAAATTGGGCTTAAAACGTGGCAACATCATCTTTCTCTTAAGTTTTTAAAATTATAGTCCTTGGCGTCCTTGCCCATCCATTATTTTCCATATCTGATACATTAGGTTTCTTCAATTGTACCTCCTACTTGCATCATATGAATATCACAAGCCTTTATTATGTATCTGTCTTTGGTCTCATGTCGTCATAACAATACTAAAGATAAATTATATAACTAGGGAAACAAAGAACATGCGTGCATCAGATAACTTTATGCTTGAACGTTCTCATACTAATTAATAATAATTAGAATAGCAATAAGTATTTTAATTTAACGACGGAAGATAAATAGTGAAAACAAACGTGAAAGTGAAAAAGTGTTAATATAGAATAAAAGTCAAGAGCAATGAACATTGGTAAAATAAAGGACATATATTGTATCGTTCCTTACGTTAGACCAAGAAAAGTCTGCAACGATTTTGATAGTACACGTAGTGCAAGTGATATTTTAATGTGTAAAGGGGCCCACAGATTACTAGTTCGCCGGACGATATCAGCCTGTTAGTTGTTCGGAGCTGTCAAATTTTGCTTCTAACTGACAGGCCGATATTGTATAATACATATATAAATATTTATAAATACATAGAAAACACCCATGACTCAGGAACAAATATCTGTGCTCATCGCACAAATAAATTCCCTTACTAGGATTTGAACCCAGGACCATCGCCTTCATAGGCAGGGTCACTACCCACTAGGACAAACAGGTCGTCGAAGATAATTCATCTTGCAAAGTAAGAAAAGCCGAAAATATATAAATATGAGAAAAATGTAAATTATTTTCCCTTAATGGGAGAGGCAAATACTTGAGTCACACAAATATTTGATTCAATTTGGGTAAGTCAATAACTTTCTTGGTTAAATATTTACAACTACGAATAACATAGGAAAGTATACTTTTATTTTTACATGTTGTTAAAACTACACCGGTTATCTTCGTAAAAACGAAGCAAAATACTCAGCTAAGCAGGATTTGAAACTTTTTATAACCTCGAACAAACTTTTACGACAATAAAATACGTAAGTAAAGCGAACTCGGACCTGCCGCGGAAACAACGTTTAATATTGCAAGTGATGCCGATTCGTATTTATCAATTTGATAAGGTATTGATCTAATTTTGATAGTAGTGCGAGTGTGATGTAAACTCGAGACAGCGTAAGGCGTAAGGCGTAACCCTCTCTTTCTACCGCGCGGCGAAAATGTATGCCTGAGCCTGCTGTTTCGTTTAGGCGGCGCAGGGCGCTTGCGTGACGTCATGTCTGACGGACAATGTCATTGTTTTTAGATTTAAATGCCATCTAGTGAGTTTCCCTCAAACTGGTATGAATATAACTGTAGTACTCACAGTGATGTGCTTAGGGGTTTCAAGTAATGCGACGATATAACGCTAGATGGCGTTAACCTCAATTATACATAGTGCTGCAGACATTTTGCACTATATGGCGCTGTTATTAATATTTTTAGTTACAATGTCGTTGAGTTTTCACTTCTGCCGGCACTCTCGGAGTGCAACCCGTTGTTTTTTTATATACCAAGTCGTTGGCAAACAAGCATACGGCCCGCCTGATGGTATATAAGCGTTGCCGTAGCCTATGAACGCCTGCAACCTGCAACTACTGGGATGTTACATGCGACATAATTTTGCCATAAAAATGAACGATTGAATTGGTCTCCTGGTTGTGTTTTGTCAGCGTCAGCGGCTGACAATATAAGATGAAATTGGTCGTATCAAAATAAGATAAAAATAATATCAAATCATTAAAACAGAATTGGCCACTTGTTGCGGAAACATTTAATGCAAGTGCCTTTCCCTTGTTATTAAACGAACTAAAATTGTGTGAACGAACACTTAAGGTAGCCGACATGCATTGTCAACGTTATTATAGTAAATGTGCCCCGATATATGTGCTATGGTCATACACAACAACCTCTCATTCCTATAAATATTCCAAAATGCGGGCTAGATATGCAGCTAAACTATTGTCTATTTATTGACAACATTTCATATTTAAAAGTGCTATTTTTATTGTACCTATGTCCAAAACATGGTTATCGAATGAAGGCAATTATAAAATATGAAATGTTGTCAATTTACCTGTGTAATCAAACAAGATATACAGGGTGGAAAGGCACGACGATCCTTTCCGGAAATGGGAGATAGTTTAGCCTAAGCTCTATATTTTCTCCATAGAAACTATGTTAATATGGGCAACCGTTTCTAAATTATGACCTTTTAAACATCCACGCAAAAAACTACTTTGTTC